>NC_134041.1:66170305-66172805 GCF_965140245.1 Athene noctua | reverse complement strand
TGGCAGGGCCGGGGGAGTGTTTTGCTGGGCTGGAGGAGGTGGAAATTCCAGGCTGGGAGGATGGAAATTGTCACCGGGGATGCCAGGGGGTGATTGACACGCGGGGCGAGGGGAAGGGGACGCGGGAGCTCAACCTGCGCTTGGCAGCCCCGCTGCAGCTCGCGCTCCAGGAAAATGAAACCCATTCACTCGGGTCAAGCTGCCAGCGGACAAGCTCCTCTTGTTTGTTTATCTTAACAGCAAATCTCGCAAAAATGTTTGTGGTCAAAACTGTATATAATACGACGTTATACTGGCATTATTAATGCCCTATTAAAATAAAGATGTAACTGCGCTTTCGAAAAAAATCTGAAGCTGAGGAATTTTACAGGCTGAGGGGTACTCTGGATTTTATGAGATTCAGTGATTTGACTTTTCTGTTAACTGTTTTGGTTCGTTAACATTTTAAGCTGAAGAAAACTCGCTAGTTCCTTGGTATATCAGCTCAGCTGAAACAGAATATGGCTGGCTCAGTTCTAGGTTTTATTTTGTTATTGAACAAACTGTCCTTATTTCTCAAAGATGGAAAAAATCCAGACTGTACATAGCATTTGCTAGGTAGAAAGGGAAGGTATTTCTTCCGCAGGGTTTAGAGATTCTGGTATGTCGAGGCTGGAGGCAAATTACAAAAAAAACCCAAAACAAAACAAAAAACCAGTCTGTGATACTTTCAGCAAAAGTTTCGCAGCCAGAAAATTATACAGAGCCCATCATCGCATGACGGCGGTGCCAGAAGTGCAGAGAGTAAACTGCAGCATCTGAACGCAGCGGTAAGGATAGTGTTGTGTTTTCCCAATAATTCACTAGGAAATGAGTTTAACATGTGTGGAAAGGAAGGGGCTTACATTTGTGTTGTTGTAAGACATGTAGCATAGGCCCAGCTAGCGGAAGGAGTCGGCTCCAGCTTGTCTCTCGTGAAAGACGAAACACGGTTACACATCTGGTGAGAAAGAGCAGTTCATTTGCCCAGACAGCTCGCTCCGCGCTGCCGCTGAAAGGAGCTATTTTGACAGAAACAAAGCCATGGGGGCTGGGGCAAGCGATTAGCGGGATTCTGCTCACTAAAAACTCCTTGGCCTTAATGATAAAGAAATAGTAGGAAAGGAAATAAAGAAACCTGGCCTAATCCTCCAGCAGTGTTTAAGGAGGCTTTCAGAAAGTAGGAATACAAACAAGGACTTCTATGTGAAACTCCCACTGCACTTTGTAAAAGTTTCTAAAAAAAAAAATAATTAAAGAATATCGGAACAAAAATTAACCCGGACACCGAAGGAGTTATTAAAAAACAAAGGTCCAGCCTCACTTTCGGGATAAATTTGTTTTACCGTGACACGTGCACCAGAAGAAGTTAATTTGATAGCATGTAAGAATGCGCTGCTCTCGTTTAAAAAGCGAATTCGCTACTGAAAATCTTAAATAAGTGATTGGTTTGCTTCCCGGGCCCGTGGCTGCGCAAAACCTTCAGTTTAGTTATAAAGGAAGCACAACCCTATCAAAAAAAAAAAAAAAAAAAAAAAAAAAAATTACCATCCTCGAGTAGTTTGAGTGAGGTTATTAATGCACAAAGGATAGATGTGAGTGCCCTTTCTTTTGAATAACAACCAATAAAATTGAATTGGTCTTGGTATTGTGTGGATTGTCAGGAATGCTCTTTACCAATCCAAATTTGATTAGGATTTCCTCTTTATGTTTGTGCAGTTCTTCTGCGGTTCACGAGATGCTGGTGGGCAGCAGCTCCCTTCAGCTAATCCGAACAGGGTTATTAAGCTATATACGTATCTGCCGTGGGTAACTGAGACGCCAGCTTAAGGTGGGCTCTGTCCTCTTGGAAACAAATAATTGTCGGGATATCTGAAGGTATAAGGAGATGTGGGGAGCGAGCGCGTAGTTCTGAGCCAGCCCCCCGCTATTTCCTGGGGCGGACGATGGCTGCATGCTTGGGGGTCACTGGACTTCACGTGAGTGAGGGAAAGCCAGGGACAGGAAAACGCACCACCAGAACTTTGTTTCTTTCCACTGGAGATTGACTTTAGACCTGGGAAGATGTCCCGACTTGGGTATTGCCTGATCCCTGTGAAAAATGCCATAAATAATTCCAGAGATTTATTGTTTTTCTCTCTCTCTTTTTTTTTTTTTTTTTTTTTCCTTTTCTGTAATCCTGAGTAACTGCGGTTTTGTTATGGGAGTTTCCTGCTTCAAGTACTTCCTCCAGAAATCCATTGGCAATTTTACCTTCTTTGATTTGTAGCTATTTCAAGTTTTTATCCAGGTTTTGCTCGTACACACTCATCCTCTGTATATCCAGGTATTGGAACAGATCCATCTTTTCTGTAGCAACATTTCTTTACCTATTGGAGTTTACTTCAGCACCTTCCTTTTTAGTGACTGACTGCTGTAATTTTATCTGTGTCTGTTTTCCAAACCACGTAACTTTGAAATAATGGAGATTCAGATACAAACC
>NC_134041.1:66162805-66165305 GCF_965140245.1 Athene noctua | reverse complement strand
GCAGCTGTGAAGACAGCAGTCTTTCTACTGGTCTTATGAATTTTTTAAAGCCGAGGATGCTGAAACACGGCCATGTAAACAACTCTACCTGACCAGAGCCCACAAAGAGTTAAGGTATTGGAGACGTCACACATTTAATCATCTTTCTACCTCCTTACCTGCTACTTTGCATTTGTGTATGCAAGTTTTCTGCTGTCTGGGGAGTGATCTCAGCGTGGCTTCCACCATTCCTGCCTGTGGAGGTCTATAGGAGGATGCAGGCAGCCGTGCTCACATGGGTTTCCCTGCTGTCGTCCCTATGCAGATCAGCTCCCTGGCATGCCGAACCGTGGCGGAAAGTAAAATTAATTCCCTCGTGTACCATCTTTGAACTATTAGAGAGCCTCTCATAGCTTTTATCATAGCTTTACATGATCTAGGGGCAGCCCCTGCTTCTGCATGACTGGGAAACTTCATCTTCTCCTCCATCACTTCTGAGTGTTTATTATAGAGTTGTAGAATCACAGAATGATTTGCTTTGGAAGGGGCCCTGAAAGGTCTTCTAGGCCACCCCCCCTGCAATGAGCAGGGATATCTTCAATGAGATCAGGTTGCTCAGAGCCCCGTCCAACCCGACCTTGAATGCTTCCAGGGTTGGAGCGTCTGCCATCTCTCTGGGCAACATGTGCGTCTTTCACCAGCCTCATGGTAAAAAAATTTCTTCCTTATATCTAGTCTGAATCTACCCTCTTGTAGTTTAAAACCGTTATACCTTGTCCTATTGCTACAGGTCCTATTAAAAAGTCTGTTCTCGACTCGGTTGGGTTGAAGTGTCCAGAACTGGTTTTCCTGGAGGCGGAGAGGGTTTTGTTCACTGTAGTGGTCAGCTCGCCTTTCCCATACCACATGCCGGGCTCATCAGGTGTGGCTGGGGAAAGAGGGTCTTGTGGCTCCTACACGCGTGCCTGTGCGATCGGTCCTGCGTCTGGTTGGCACGTGCACCTGCACAAACAGACCACTAGCTGAGCAATGACACAATTTTATTTTGCATTAAGGTAGCCCTTGGAGGCATCGCTTGGTGTCCCCTCTGGTGGTGGTTGCTGAATATTGTTGGTCAAGGTAGCTTGGGCTGTGGCCAAAAGTCTGCTCGGAGAGAAGCTGGGCGTTTAGGGAAGTGTGGGGAGGCCACCAGCACACCCCAAGAGACCTGAGCGTCCCACCAGCCCTCCCCTGGCCCTCCTGTGCCGCCCAGCTGCCGCCCGCCCGCTGCCCCCCGGGAGATGCACGTCCCAGCGGGGAACATTGGGTTTCCTCCCCACCAAACAGCCCGGGTAACCCCAAAAGTGCTTCGCAGTGGCTCTAATGAAGGAGCACGAGTCTAGCGTTGCTGTGGCTCTCCGTACTGGATTAGGCCCAAAGTCAGTAAAACTAAAATTACAAACATAAAATAACTACTTACTGGCACAGCATGCATGTTTTCACACATTCCCTCCTATTCCGCGAGCTTTTCTAAAGACAGTAATGTAACAGAATATGCTTGAACATATGGCAGAATTAACAATTGATCCGGCTTCTGAAGGTAATATAAAATTTTATTCTGTGCGCTAGCATGTCTTTGTGGGTCATTCAATGTATGCGTGTTTATTGAAATGAAGTGCAGCCGTTTGGGTTTTTTTTCAATATAATTTACACTAAGTAATATCTATACCCAACTAGCGTTCAAATACCCCTGTTTACGTGTCATTTAAACTTCAGAATAATTTTGAGTTACGAAATGGCAAACGGCGATCTCCTTGTTGTCTTTCTGCCACAGCTCTTTCCACGTGGAGCCACGATGCGCCGTTGGTTCAACCTTGCGTTTTTTATTGCGTTTTTCTGTGATTTCAAGAGAGTTTCTAGTCAGCAAAAATAGCTCTGCCCTAATTTGCCCTGTTGTGATAAACTAGCCTACTGATTACCTATGATTCCCGCAGTATAATTTTCAGATTACTTGTCTCTCCTGGGTTCTGATTGTGGAAAGATGCTTCTGGTTTGGCATGACATCATCTGAGCTCCCAAATAATCACAGCCTTAATTAGGTGCAGGTATAAATTCAGTGTTCTACCCCTTAAGACGTGTACCCGTGTATTCCTCCAGATGACAGCGTGACGTACACACGTACACAAAAGTGTAGACAACCCAGTTCGTATCTAAGACAAAAATGGGTGAAAAAATGTACCAGCAAGCCATGGTGTCTGCTAATTGCTGCCGTAATAGTGGCCTTGGAGAAGCACTGCTTTTCAGTAAGGGGCTGAAACTTTTTTCCTGGCAGAAACTATCACTTCCAGAATAAAACGCTTTTGAAAAATATGTCTATATTACCGGAATAAATTCTACCAGGAAGTAGTTAGCAAAGTAGATGTGTTTGTCCAAAATAAAAGTGCTGTTTAATAAATAAAAAGAGCAGCTGGACTGCCATTTGCTGCATAACAGCAGTCACTTTTAACTTATGTTAAATACTCCAGCGGAATTTTTCCTGGCT
>NC_134041.1:66150305-66157805 GCF_965140245.1 Athene noctua | reverse complement strand
ACTGTGGATGAACACAGGTGTTGTCCCGCAGTCCTGCAAATAGATCCCAGCATCTATATCGACCTTAACCCTTTGCTGCCTTCCACTGCCCCCCCTGGTACACCCCAGCCCCGCTGCCCCTCACTCAGCCACAGCCCCAAGCCCAGGCTGGTGCCTGGAAGGCGGCGTGGAAACGTGATCTTGTGTGGAAGAGGGAGATGGACGAGCCGGCAGCTGCTCCGGCGAGAGCAGACGGGTGCTGGCACCCAGCGACCTGGGCAGGGTCCCTTCCGAGCACCTCCTGCTCGCTTGCACGTTTTTCTGGGGCTTTGTGCAGCCCAGCTTCAGGTGTCTTAAGCAGCGCATCTCCCTTCCTGGACTGCTTCACAGCCCGGTCGGCTCACTGTCAATACTTGGAGGTATGTAAAAGCCGTGTGGACGTGGAGCCTAGGGACATGGTTTAGTGGTGGACTTGGCAACGTTGGGTTTATCTTAAAGGTCTTTTTCCAACCTAAGCAATTCTATGATTCTCCTGCGTCTTTCTCTACATTTTTCCTTTCTTCTTTGCTCCTTTCCCCCTTCTGTTGTAACACCTACCTACCTCACTGTGTAGCCACTGCTTCGTTATTTTTAGATATTTATTACAGACACCTTCTCTGTCACCGAGCCAAGTAAACACCTGTTTAGCTGTTTTAATCCTTTATCAAGATTCAACTTCTTCACCTTGCGCTGATTTTCCTACCACCACCACACTTCTTCATTACTTCCAATATAGCTATTGGCTGCACATTCAGTTTACTAAATAATGCATATGGCATGCATACCCATACTAGCCACGCTGTATACATTACCTCTTAATAGCTGCTTATACATATCTTTTTTACCATCTGTACAATTTTTCTCCTGCAAGAGGTAGAACTTCCTCATTTTTAAGGGTGCATTTGACCTTCTCAGTGAGAATTTCAGGCATTAATGAGCACCGATACAGCCTACCTCCCACCCAACATAAAAGTTTTGGCAGACAAAACATAAATAGAAATTAAAAAATTGATTGCTTGGTGCACCGCAGACTACAGTTGCAGCAGAGACTCTTATTTGCTTCATAGATTTGTGCTGGTGATGGTGTGCTGGTGACTGGCCACTGAAGGCTGTAACTGGGGCAGATCCCCAGTGTAGAATCAGTTCTAGTTATTTCTGAATTGTCATTAATCTTTTTCTTTTCCTCATTTACTTATGGGCCTCGTTTCTCTCTTGTCTTCTTTTTTTAGTATATAAACAATTACATGAAAAGAATGTTCTTAAGGTTGCAAAGGCAAGCGTTCAAAATCAAAGTCAACAAACAAAAATGCTGTGATAAAGGTAAACCCTGCGAGCTTTGGTTGGACTCCCTGCACCTGTGCATTAGGATATTGGGTTTAGTTCCATAATCAGAAACAGGATTTCCCCCCCCCACATGATCCCTACCTCATTCAGTACTATTCAGTAATTCTTTTCCTTCATTGTTCAGTGTGTGTCCTCTTGTGCCTCAGTTATTGAATGCTGTTCAAGTCTCGCCTCAAAAAAAACCCCACCAAAATTTCTCCCTGAGCCATCTTACAGAGCTCATCACCGTTGTGCAGGTCTGCAACAGAAATTTACTCCTACAGCGTCCTTGTCACATGAAGTATCTCTGTTCTAGAAATGGGAAATCGAAGCACAGATTATGAATTAAGTAGCTAAGTGTATCTGTAAGTGCTGCACAGGAGAAGTCTAGGATCTGATTTTTTTTGTAGCCCGTGTAGCATGTATGTACATTTATGGGCATACGTACACGCATTATGTACAATGTACATTATGTACGGCCATAAATGTGCATTTTATATGTCCAAAACACAGCTATCATTGTCTTAATTTGTAGCAATATGCACAAATCCTAGTCTGGGGTTGCAAGTCAGGCACCGGAAAATGAGTCATGCAGAATTAATCATCACCTGTAAGAATTTGGGTGTAAGTAGAGCTGGTTAGAGTTATCAGCTGGGGGAGAGTTAAGTGGCATACAGAGGGTAGCTAATTACCGTAGCCCTCTTTCAAGCTCCTGACTTATCCTTTTCCCAATTTTTAACATTATCAACAAGGTTTGAGGAGGGGAGGTGATTAAAAAAATCTTTAGTTAATCATTCATTCATTTCAATTAAATGAGGACTGGTCTTGTAAAGAAAGTCGTTTTAGCTACATAATCACAAAATGTCTAACAGTAGATGGGAAGGATGTAAAATAAGGTCCTTCATGCCATTTTCTGCATTCTTAAGAAAAACCTGGATATGATTTTCTTAGGCCCATGTTACATTCATGGCTTTGAAACATTTAAATCCATTGCAGAGACCTGAGCAAACGTAGCTCTGGACTGCTACTAAAGAAAACGATCCCTAAAATTTACCAGGTATTTATTTGCTCACAGCAGAGAAGGGATAAGGCTGGGGAACCTCGCATCCTATCTGAAACACGGAGTGGGAGAGCCTAGTGGGAACACATTCCTCTGCTCTTACTCCCAGAGAAACTCTCTCAGCTAATTAATCAGGTTCTCCCTGGTTGAGGGCCTGTCGAAGAAAATCCGCTCTGACACCCTGTTGTTTAGTCTGAGTATTCAGGAAGAACAGGAAGGACTCCACAACAGGTAGACAGCCTTTAGGGTAGGATCAAGACTGGAAAATACTTGTTTTCTGAAAGTTGCAAACGAAGTTGGAGAGAAATTGAGCCTGGGCTTGGGATAATGGACAAAAAATAACAGAGGGAAGGGAGCTGAGGAGAAGCAAAGGAGAGAGGTGGCAAAGTTCTATCAAGCGAGAGGAGGAACAACTGCGCGCAGACACAAACGGAAAGGGAACAAGAAATGACGAATAGGAGTGATTCCCATCAAAGAGGTCCTGGGCTCTCCGTTCTCGAAGTCTGCTAAGTACCCTCTTCCAAATAGAAGGTGGCACCAGTGTCACATATTGCCAGCAGACAGGTAGGAAAATCAAAAAAGAGCTACAGAGGGTCTCAAACACTGGGAGGTAACCAGGAAACCACGAATTCTGAAGAAGCCAGAGAAAAAAATAAATGCAGGGAAGCTGATGAAGTTATTAAAAGATAAGATTTATAGGCAAGTTCATTTCAGTTTGTTGGCTATCCAATCAGCTGCTGTTGCTAATTGGATTAGTTGCCAAAATAAGCTAAGAATAGAACCTTCTCTTTTCTTATTGTTAATGCTTTCCAGGGAAAAAGTCCTTGTGGACAAAAATTTATTTTTTTTTTTTTTTTTCCTAGCAACATAAAATTATCCTCTATAAAAACGAAGGACCTTAACACTTAGTGGTACCTCTTCTTCTGCAGATCTTACAGTGGTTAAAAGTCTTCTGCAGTTACAGTGTGCTGCGAGATGGAACATTCTTGTTCTTCTCCAAATCAAGCGGTTTGTGGCAGATGCCTGCTATTGTTCCTCTTTATTTTGTCATTCTTTCTTGTCCTTTCTCGAAGAATTTCATTGCTACATTTTCCACAGCTGACTTACAGCTTTCTGGCAACATAAATACTTCTGACATAATGGAACAACCCTAGAGAAAGCCTTAGGTAATTTCAGAGTGCCCCTTAATATGGAGAACCCTGAGCATCCCCCTATAAAGGTTTGGATTTTTGTTTTTGTTTTTGTTTTTGTTTTTGTTTTTTTCCTAAAGCCAGCACAACTATTTCCAAAACAGCTCTCTGAGAAGGAAATCAATTCCTCTTTCATTGCTGTATAAATGTGCACCTAGATAACAACCTGCAAATAAGTTACATGTAGAATACAGGCTCTGTGTTGTATCATTTTGCCCCAAAACCAAGATCCACCAAAATGATCAACGTCAAGGATTTCTGTTATTTATTTTGTGGTATTATTTTATTCTTTGTATTAACACATCATCCCAAGCCATAGTAAGTGCACAGCCTACTCTTACTTGTAGCTTGTGTGATGTGAACTTATACGCAAGAAACCCAGTGCAGCCCTCGGTTTCCAACTTAAGCAAGCAGGTTGTGTCTTGGGAAGCTCTATTCTTCAGCTATTATTAACTCACAGGTCTAGAGGCATGATTAATTAATGTAGACTCTATCTTTGGGTTTTAGCTTTAGATTTTTATTTCAACAAATAAACGACCCCTGTAACTTAGAGGTGGAGATGGTCTGGAGTCCTTTATAAAACCTCAGCACGGGTGAAGGACAGAGGATGAGGCTAAAGCATTTGATGAAGATGTACGTGACTCTTTCCAAAGGACAGAAAATGTCTTTGGCTGACGCTAGTGAGATGGAACACACGGAGTGATGTGGGTTTGACTTCAGAGAGGGAAGCCTTGCACCCAGCTGGGTGGCTGCTGCTCACCCCCAGCTGCCAAATAACCGAGTTCCCTGCAGACCTGGCCAGCCTGTGGGGAGGGACGGGATGCCCAGCACAGGCATCACCGTCCCTGCTCCATGCACTGGTCGGTGCGTTCACCAGACAAGCTAAATTTGCTGCAGCTTGAATTAAAAAAAAAAAAAAAAAAAGTCTTTCAGCAAATTATTTCAAATGAGCTGAAGTTGATTCTCTCTTTTCTACCCTCTGTACTTTAATTAAACTCCCTAGATAGGTTCTTACTCGTGAAGCATCTCGCAAAGCAACAGCCTGTTACTATCTGTGGAGATGATGGCTTGAAAGCCGTGAGAGTCTGTAGTAATGTGAAATATACTCACTTCCCAGTCTTGCATAAAGGATGGAATTAGCCTATTTGTTTTGTCCACTGTGGTGTAAACTCCTCTTCCATTAACAATGATTTCTGCTTTCGTTAGCGAATGGTGGTAATGCCGAGCTCTATGCGAAAAGAAAAATTCGTGCAGTGGGTAACGTACATTTCATACATTTCCCATCTGTTTATGTGAAAGGAAAACACGTTGGCTCGTCACAGAGAGCGGGAAACTTACTTCAGAGGATAAACTAGTTAGAACAAAGCACCTTTCCAAAGAAGCCTCCTTTAAGATTAGGCCAAGACTTAATTCTAATTAATAAATAAATCATATTTGAATGATTATTTTGGGCTTCTTTTTAAGTCTAGTGAGAACACCCCCCCCCCCCCCATCCAAATGCGATCCATGCAGAAAGCAGCATAGCAATGCCTGCCGGAGTATGCAGCCATCCTGAATCAGTAGCGCTGAGAAGCAGCAACTATCCCATCCATCTCAATGGAAAGAGAGCTTGGAAAAGCTAAAGTTGCAAATTACATTTCATGCCTGTCATCAAACCATTATCAGCTTCTTCACTGCTGGGTCGTACAGATATCGAGAGACATTTATCTGTCCCAGAAATCCTGCCTCAGATTAGGCGCCAACATTTCCACCTGTTACTTACTCATCTGTTGAACCTACTCATCTGTTAAACTGGGTCTTATGAATACATCTGAGTATTTTTAATTGGAAATTCTCATCACTGCAGAACGTGAACATTTATGGACAATGTAAAATTTCATATCAAACTAATCAAGGGGGAAAAATACCATGAAGATAATTTATTTATTTGTATTCATTTGAATAAAAGTATTTGAATTCATTTAACATACTTGAAGTTGTCCCAGAATCTCAGAGGCACTACTTACTCCAGAGAGGGCAGAGACCTTACTGTAAAATACTGAGAGTCTTGCTTGTACCTAATAGACAAAGATTGCTCTTCGGGTCCAACCCAAAATGTCAAAGAAGGAGGACAGTTGGTTGTTTGCAGGTGCGGACTGAAAGAACTTGTCCTGTATGAGTTATCCAACACGGATCTCATCAGATAAAACATCCAGCTAGCCATCCGATATCTGCCTGGATATGAAACAGGTGCTGATGTGGGGAGCAAGCATCAAATATTCATCCAGTTGTATCTACCTTTGGGCTGGGACATGCGGGTACTTACTGGTGGTTTTTGATAAAGGAGACCACTCCGCGAATGCTCAGAGATGACCCAAAAGACTATGAAACCCAGCTGAGACACATTTGCAGCTAAATATGATCCAGCTGTGTGGAACAGTGCTTATTATCAGAAAAGTTTGGGGAGATACCCAGAATGTCATGCAGTTCTACTAATATTAGCTTTAGCAACTCACAATTATAATGACTAATTGGAGCCATCACTCATTGCTATTGAGTTCCCAGGTGAAAACTATGGACCAGAACCTCCATTAGCATAAATTAGCATTGGAAAGTCAATTAAGTTACACTGATTTTACACTAGTTTTACTGTCTTTCATAAGGCTGAGAGGGAAAAAAAAAAAAAAAGACCCATTTCTGACTTCAATTATCCATATTTTTTCCCCCCTGCAAAGCAAATTTTTGTTACATTTCTTAGCGGGCCTCCATAAACACAATACACAACTTCAGCGAGACCACAGCACTGTTATTTTGCTAAGCAGAGCAGGATTGATTATCTATTTTCTTGGACACAACCTGCGCCTTCCAAGGAGATTTTGGTGCGCTGGATTGTTGCTGGTTTCCTCAGCGTAGGGCTCAGAATGGAGAAAAAGAGTGTTTTCTGTGAAACACCTCTTCTGGGGAACTTGGTCCCATTCCCATCATGTGGGTGGAGAAGCCTTTTTTTTTTTTTTTCTCTCTTGTATGCGTGTATGCAGTGGGGAGAAAACCGGAGATATGAAAGAAAAGTGTAAAAATATGCAATGGGAATACTTGCACTAATTGAAGGCAAAAAGAACATGATCGTTTGCATTATATTTATAAATTAGTGTGTGAGTAGCTAAACACATAGTTTTAAAGCAACAATATTTTTCGGTAGCATAAATCTTAATGGAAATCTGGCAGAAAGGTACAGGAGAAAATCTGCAGGTTGATAGATAGTATAAACTTCAAGCAGATGACTCTAAATGTTTTGCCCTAACTTGAAGTTATCAGAGACACTCGGGAGAGTGTTCCTGAAAAGAGAGGCATGTGCAAAACACCAGCAGTTTGTCAGCCCTCTCGTTCAACAGAACTATATAACTGAATAAGATCAGATGAACTATATGACAGGGAAAATAAAAATTAATGGAAGCCTAACAGATCCAATAGCTTTGAGAATTTTTGAACCATGCGGTGCGTAGGTACTGGTTTGTGGTTTGTTTTTAAAATTACAAAAAAAAAAAAAAAAAAAAGCACAGCGGTAAAGTACTCAGGGTTTGGGCTTTTTTTGTAAAAGATTACCTTACATCTGCAGAGATAGATCAGTGTCAGGCTGGCCCTGTGCCTCTTTAGGGACTGAACAAGAGAAGAAGCCCAAGGTCTGCTGAATAGAGTACAAGCGTGTCTGACGTAATGAGAAATTCCCCATAGCATCATTTTTCATGTGCGGTGGCACCAGCATATCTGCCCTGGTTCACCAGGAAATGCTCATGCCAGTTTTCAGGCAGAAGATAGGAGCTGATTTTGGTTTGGGTTTTTTTTTTTTTTTTTTTTTTTTTTTTCCACATCTGAAACGTGTTTTTATAGTTCAGGTATTCCCACAAATATTTCAGTTGTAACGGCGGGGTT
>NC_134041.1:66145305-66147805 GCF_965140245.1 Athene noctua | reverse complement strand
TTTAACCCCCGCCATGTGTTGAAGTCATCTTGCCCTTCCCTTTGCGGAGAAGCGGGGTGCACCGGGATGCTCGGCACACTCGTCATTTTATATATATATATATTTATTTTTTTTTTAAAAAAAGTGCTGCTAAGAGCACGGTGCTGTTTATGCTTTGGTTTTTACTAGATTTCAGCTATGAAAATGAGTGACGTCAGGAGCAGGCGATGCTGCGCGCTGGCGCAGCTGCTCTGTGGCAGGGCTGCGCAGGAGAAGGGCTCGTTCCGAGCCGCGGCGCTGACAAGCCTGTATGCAGATAACGAACAGCAGAGGAGCAGAAACTGGGGCAAGAGAAAAATATGACTCTGAAAACACATCTCTTGTCGCCGTACGGTCGCATAGTTCACAGGGCTGCTGACAGGAGGCATCCTGGTGCAGCCCGCAACCCCTCTGGGTGGTGGCGATAGGAAAGACGGCAAATCCCACCAGGTTGTGTAGGAGCGGGCTCCAAGGGTTGCCTGGAGCATCCTTGTGAGCGCAGGTTTTGTAATGGGCAACTCCTTAAAATATTTTCTGTTTTCCATTTAAGGCATTAAAAATGCATTTTCTGTGATTTTATTGCACTTTTATTAGAATACCTTTGACAAATAGATAGCTTAGTTAAAGCTTTTGTGAATATTTTAGAAATAGCCTTAAAATAACAATACGAGTCTTTTATTAGCCAGTATAAAAATAGCTAACTGTAGCATCTTTACTAGTAAAGGGATTATAGTGATCACTTTCCTTTTTTTTTTTTTTTTTTCTTTTGGTTTAAATTCGGTACATGCAAAGTATCTTAGGCTGGCATTACACTTCTGTAGAGGAAATAGAGCTAAATACAGCAAAATTTACTTCTCTCATACTGTAGTTAAACTCCAAGAAATAAAGGGGATTAATTCAGCCTACAGCCTGAATTTGTAGAATGTCTTTTTCTGTCTGGGTTTTTTTTTTTTTTTTTTTTTTTTTTTTTTCCCCGCAGCAGCAATTCCAGCTGCTTGAGCAACCCTTGCCGGGAACCCCCTTGCTAGAGAACCCGGAGATCTGTACCCCAGCATTTCCAAACTGGTTTATTTCTATTTGTGGAGTGGAAACCCTTTCCTAATCCCCCTTTCATTAGCTCCCTGTATTCTTTGCTTGCTCCAGAGTGGACACTACAAGAGGCTGACATCTTTGGCTCGTTAGAGCATAGATGCCTGCAGAAGCTGACGTTTTCCACGCCTGCTTGCAGCCTATTTTTCCTTTACACCCATTGCTTACTGTCTGCTCGGTGTCTAGGCGAATCTGTCATCTGTGCCAGAGCACAGCCCGCTGCACCACTGACAGTAAGAAGGTAAACGCTTGCTGCCTGAATCCCCCATTAACTTTGTGAAGCGTATTGATTTCTTGTAAAAATAATGATATTGACAGGCTTTCCAGGAGTAATTGTTTCCAGAGCACAAAGGTCAGCGCTGAGAGTGAAGGGTTTTGGAGCCGGGGTACTCCACAGACATTTGTGCAAAGTGCTGGGGGATGGATGGAAACAAATAGCAACAGTTTGAGACTTTAGAAATTTAAGTACATTGACAAAACACCTAGTAGGGGGCTGGCAGCATTATTGTGCTCATGAGTCATTAATAGCAAACAGCTCGCGTTGGACAACATCATTGTTTGGCATGGGGAGATTTGTAGACAAACAATAGCAATAAAAGTAGCTCCAGCCTCCGCTGCTCTGCCTCGCTGTCAAGGGCTCCTGCTCCCGGCCCTCTGAAATCATCCTCGGAGTTTCTCTCCTTCCTAAGCAGTGGCCCAGAAAAACCCCTTGAATAATTTGGGGCAAATTCCTTCAGCTTTTCTGATACGCGTTTTTGCTTGTTAACTCGGGGAAGAAATCAAGCGTTCGGAAAAGGAAAAGCAAACACGCGGAGTTGCCATTGGCCTGAATTAATTGGGCTGCCAGAGATAATCAGGCTGTTAGCGATACAGGATCCTGGCGTGTTAATGCAGACGGAAGCCTTCGGCCCCCCCAGCCCCAAGGACCCGCACAGAGGAGGTGGTCCTGGGCACGGACACGCAGAAATCCAGAGCTCCCCGTCCTCGGCGTCCTGTGGCGCGGAGGAGCAGTAACTCACCCCCAGCTGTTGAACAAACAAGCGTTAGTTGGCCAACGGTGTTGCTGCAAACTAATTGCGTTTGAAAAATGAGCTGCTGGGGTAAACTGCTTGTAGTTTTGATATGCAGCAGGGCAGCGTTCATGAGGCTGGGTGTCCATCTGTTTGTCTGTCCGTCCAGAATTTTCCTCCTCAGAGCACAGCATGAAAAGGCTGGAAAATGTCCTTTTGCTGTGGTGCTGCAGCATCCTTGTGCTGCGCTGTCCGCCCGGGACAATGCAGGCAGGAAGGCTCGGCCGGCTCCCGAGCCACGTTTGCCCTTCCTGAGATAAAATGTAAAGTACAGGCTATTTCTTGGATAAGGCATGAACCAAAAATGAGAAGAAAGAAGCCAG
>NC_134041.1:66135305-66140305 GCF_965140245.1 Athene noctua | reverse complement strand
AGACCACCTTCTCTCTAGAGCTTTCCTGCCAGGCAGTGCCCCTCCTCCCTGCCTGCCCACCACCAGCAGGGTGGAGCACAGGCTCGTGGTCAGGGAGTCTGAGGCAGTAAGAGAAAGAAATACAAGAGGCCATGCAAGAAGAAAAATGTTTGGTTTTTTTTTGTTTTTTTTTTTTTTTCTAACTCTGAGCTCACATATCATGGACACATTGTGCTGCTTTCTGGAACTGGAATCAGAATTTCTTGAGACTTCATTTTCTTTTGCTTTTAGCGGAGAGTTGTGGAAACCACTGACGCTGCTAGTCTCTTATGGCTAAATTATGTGTTCAGAGTTAGCTGGAGTATAGATTTAGTCTTGCTGCTGTTGCACAGAGTCCATTGTAAGATAATTTGTCCCACTCAATTAGACTAAGTTGTCATGTGAGAAGTGCTGAGCTACCACAGCCCGGCGGCCAGCGGCACCAAAGTTAGCTTGCTCAGAGCGAGCACCCAGGCAAGCACAGAATCCGACAGCGGGCTAACAGTCTAACTGCTTTAATTTACCAGCTGGGGTAGGGATCTTTCGAAGCTCTGCTTCTTCCGATGCTTCGTAGAGAAGGCTGGATGGTTCCAGGTAACATTTCCATCTTCCCATTTTGAGAGTAGGAAGTTGCGCAGGGAAATACGTTAAAGAAGGCTGAGGTGGAAAGTCAAACACTGACCGTTTCATTTTTGCCAGCATTGAAGTTGTTTATTGTGACCTGAATTTTGTCCCCTTTACCAACGCAAGATGTGATAATGTCTTCACGGTGGCTTCTTGTGTTTGTGACCCTTTCTATGGTTGGTGCCCACTATGTATATTTTTCAAGGCGTGAATCATGATTGTGTAGGTACTCATCTGTACCTTCTTCTGTTCATTTTTTTGCTGAAGTCAGGTGATATTTAGTGTCTGAGGCAGAGGAAGGAAGGTATCAGTCATCCAGCTGGGTCCTGCTGACCCGATGAATTAAGTCTTAAAGACAGTTTCTATGTCTATTTCTGTCACATATTTTCTGGGTTGTCTTGAACGAGTTGTCTTTCAGCACTGCTGCATCCTTCTCCGAGTTTAATAGCCACTCGGAGTTTTAATTGTAGGTGTGCTGAGTGCTCACCCTGCGTGTGGACTGATTGTGCAGGGTGACCGGGAGGTGGGACAGAGGAAAACCCTGGAAAATACAAAGTACACCCCAAATAAGACTTTAAGGGTGTTCAGCTGGAGTGCAGTAGCTCACGGGTGGGTGGCAGAGCGCAGAGCTCCTGCAGCTTGTGCTGGTCCAGGTGGAGCCAGCCCGGAGGTCTCCACGCCAGGGGGGTGGTCAGTTGGCTCCACCGTGTTAAATCCCACGCACCCAGCCCAGCAGAGCTGCTTTCAACTCCTTGTACTTCACCCCGACTGAAAACCAGTAATACGGCAGTAATTTCACCTCCTAGAAGGGCAGTGCTGTTAATTTTGAAATGCTTAAATGTGATGGGGAGAACGTCTATATGGAGGTTGATAAGACATTGACTTAATAAATTACAAGGTTAGGAAGATGTGCCCTGTGGAAGTCATGGCGCTACATATTTTTCAGGGAATATAAAAAACGTGTGAGGTAATGTTAATCGTCGTTCTTCATCCTGTACACTGAGTAGGACAGCTATTCTACATATGAGAAAGTGATAAAATATAATCATATAATTTAATACTTATAAATCAATACTCTGGAGATTGTGCAAGCATTTTAACTTGTGGGTAGTTGACAGTGAGCATTTCTTTAATGTAAAGTCTTTAATTTGGAGCTATCCGTTACTGAAAGTAGTAATGAAAAAGTTGCAGTTATTTTGGGACGTTTGCAAATTGATGTGCTGTTCCGTTTCGAATGAGGCTACAAATCAATGATTTTACCCTCTAACCGCTGTAATCATAATTTGCCAGTTGGAGGGAGTTTTTAAATTAAAAAAAAAAAAAAAAAAAAAAAAAAAGATCATACTCATTATACCAACACCAAGACTGATTAATTAATTAGTCCTCACTGAGATATTTAGATGTACCAACTTTCAAAGTGTCCAGTATGAAGCTAAATTACTTCGCTGTTGTTCTGGCTTGGCATTTATGGTAATTTGTCAAGGCTATATGCAGTAATGGATTGACTCATATAACGAAGGCTATAATTGCAGCTGTTAGGTAGGCCTTCTTTATCTCAGCCTGTCTCAGTCCCCATTCCTGCATGATTTCTTGCTGTGCCGAAGCCATGTGTGTCTTGTTTTGTTTTAATACATTACTGACCCAGGGTCTCAGGTTACTGGGGTTCCTGTCATACATTTAGTTCCACTCTCATAAAGCATCGCACAAAAAATGCTGGAACAAGGTAACAATCATTGCTCAATATACTAAGTATAAATGTCAGAGTGTAAAACTTGACTGTAGGAGAACAGTGTAGGGGGAGATAATAATTGAAAATAGAACACTGAGCTATAACAGTGAGGCTGTGAGTTATAAGGGCTCCTACGGCATCGTGCGATATGACTGCTATGTCTTGTTTATCATTAAAAGCTTGATATCAGCCATCTCTTTGCTACATATATTACGCAATCTCAGCATGTTTGGTTCCAGTGGCCAAAAATGCCCTTGTAGACTTTACCGGGTCTCGTTCTCTGCCGTAATGGCAAACCTGACAGGAGCCAGAGCATCCTCCCCACTATGGTACGGGAGGCTGTGTTGGGCAGAACGTTCAGTAGAACGAAGCATTTGTTTAGTTGTTGAGTACTTTTGAACTGTCGTTGTCTTCTGTGATCCTATCTTTACCCTGACACACGACCGACTTACCTTTAAAAGTGTCAAAGTGCGACAACAGATGTTTCCTAAACTTATCTTTTAATCTTGGATAACTTAACATAATTGAAGAAGTTAACAGGTTGTTCACTTAATAGGGATCATTTATACAGGATTTTTTTAATAACTTGCTGGAAGGGGGAAAAAAACCACTCTTGGCTAATATGAAGCATATTTTGCATTTATTATGGGAAAAAATTTTCAGGTAGGAGGTGAGGAGACAATTTGGGAATTTTCGTTAGCTGAAAAACTGCATATTAAACATGAATTGTGATTTTCCATCTGGCCCTACTGGTTAGGAAGCTGCAGTTGGGCATGATCTTCACTGTCAATCAACAGTCCCCAACTGCGAGATGCAAACCTCATGACGAAGCCCACCCCAACTCATTAAACCAAAGCAAACTGTATGAAGTGCGCCGCTGTGTGATTTTAATATTTGGTGCATGTGACAGGATCATTTTAGTGATTTGCAGGATTTATCTCCTCTTAAAAGTACTGCCTAAGGCTACTCTAATTGGTAGGAAAGCAAATTCCCCCTTCTCCTCCTGTCACTCTTTGTTTTATTTACTGAGAACTGCCGAAACCTATTTACACAATAATGAGGATAAATCACCGTGATGCTTTCAACACAAAGAGAAATGTTGCGTGAGTTGAAAGCTGTACAATTAAAACTAAATTCAAAATATTTCTGAAGTAGTGTCTACAGTTGGTGATAGTGAAATAAAATTAAGACAAATGATAGGCGCGTACGTTGCAACTTGCGCAGATAGACAGCTAAAATCAAAATTCTTGAGGCATCTTTTATGATGGACAATTTCATTCACGATTGCAATTAAGTAAATGTATGTAAGTTGCTGACAATAGCCCAGATGTTCCCCCTTGATACGTAGGCAGCTCTTTCATTTTTCTCATGGACGTGGAGCTCAGCTACTTCCACCACAGTTGTCTTCTCCACCAGGCGCCCACCAGAAACCTCTCCACCCGTGGGTCAGGGTGGAGGTACCACAGGCGGGGAGGACGCTTTGTTATGCGGGTGTGAGGTCGCACCTCCGTCACTCTCCCATCTTGGAGAAGTTACTGGAAAAGGAGACGGCAGCTTCAAGCTGAGAGCAGCCCGGGCCAAGCGTCAAGGGGAACGCTGAGAAGGAACATCTGAAGCCGGTAGCCGCCGCGCTCGGGTCTGTGGCCCAGCGCTGACTAAGAGCTTCCAGATAAAGATTTCCCTTGACTGGCTTTCATGGGGGAGGACAAACTGCTGGGGTTGTTGCAATGGAGTGAATTCCTGGGGCCTCATTCTGTGTTTCTTGCTTGAAGACTCCCACTGAAACAACCCGCTCTGTGAACACGGTCTCAAAATGGGCTGCTCAGCACCTGGTGCGTTTTATAAAGAAACAGAACAATCTCAAAGTGCTTACTTACAGACCTCAGGTATCGCTATCATGAGACGTTTTATATGTGTTTTGATAAATAGTAATTAAAAATCAAATTAAGATATGCACCGTTGAGAGATCTTTGCTCTTACCTAGTTTTTAATCTATACTGTAACAACCAGATAGCAGAACAAAACCAACCGGTATTTATCAGGGCAAGTGACACCGAAGAAACCCCCTTTTATAGAGTACGCTCCGTCTGCTCTTTAATTTGCCCTGGCACAAGCCCCCAGGCCTCAAATTAGACCATATCATCGAAACCAAGAAAATACCATATGCACCATGAAGAGAAAATCACATCTTTTGAGAACGAGCTTTTTTTTTTTTTTTTTTTTTTTTTTTAAGGACATACAGGCAGGTTACCGATCCTCAGTGGCAGCTTTGGAGGTGGCAAAGCAACAGGACGATGCCAAACGGTTCTGCCAAAATGGCACCGTGCGCCGGCAGCGCCAGGAAATTGCTGGCGTTTGGCACCGTTCCGCTCGTACGCACAGCTATTGCTGAGGCTCCAGCAGAGAGCAGATATCTTCTTTGCCGTTAAGTGCAATGTAAGATACCAATAAGTATAATAATGAATAATTAAAGAGGTATCTCTTATTTGAACACAGGTTTCACGTTATCTTGTAAACAGACCTGCGTTTTCACCAAAACGAATGGGAAATAAATTCTTTTCGCAGAACCTTCGCAAGGCGTTTTTCACAGATGTTGTGATAAACTGCTTAAATAACCCTATAAAATTAT
>NC_134041.1:66122805-66125305 GCF_965140245.1 Athene noctua | reverse complement strand
TTTTAAACATCTGAAACTGTATTTGTTGGCAATTAAAATATGCAAGGGGGCGGGATATCCCTCTCGAGCCCCGCGTTACGCTGCTGCCGAAGTCTCGGCCTTTAGAATTATA
This sequence comes from Athene noctua, assembly GCF_965140245.1. Classification (NCBI taxonomy): domain Eukaryota; kingdom Metazoa; phylum Chordata; class Aves; order Strigiformes; family Strigidae; genus Athene; species Athene noctua. Next base: position 66,125,193 of record NC_134041.1, on the reverse strand, counting down.
CAGGAAGGTTCTTAAAGAGGTTTTAATTTTTTTTTTAATATTTTTTTCCCCCCCGTGTTTAAAAACACACTCCGCACCGTCCGATGGCTCAGAAAACAAAGAGGAAGATATATATCTGCGGAAGGGTAGAGGTGCTCTGGTTAACTGTAATGCTGCTGTAAATATCGTATCTGTATAAATGGGCTTTGCCTGAATAAAAAGCTAATTACCAGAGAGTTCGTTTAGTCAATCCATTTGAGAAAGCTGATATAAATATGGAGGAAATAACATAATAGTAGTTTTAGTGAAGAACTGCCTTAGGACAAAGACAAAGAATAAAAAATGTCTTTTGTATTTACTTGAAACAAATGAATGGTATCAGGTGAAAAATATCTGTCTGTACTTGTTCAGATTTAAGGCCTACAAATTTGCACCTTATTTCAATTTCCTGCATGCACTGAGGAAGTGCAAATAGCTTATTCAGAGGCAGATTAATGCAAAAGAGCTGAGGGGGGACATAAATCTACAAGCAGTGACTTGTACCATCATGTAAGTGTAATGATTATCAAACTGAAATCAGGTCTCAGAGTATCAGCTTAACACAGAGAAAATTTGCTTGATGTGAGAGTATTAAAGTCATGCTATAATATATCCATACACTGTGACTAAATTTTATAGTTCATGAAGCATATTAGTATTACACTATATCCTGGTACATTCAAAAGGTGATTTCCATTTAGATGCTCATTTTTCATGAAGATAAATATGACATGAATCATAATTTCCCTGAAGTAAATATTACAAATAATAAAATACTCAGGCAAGCAAGTTGAGGAATGACAGTAATGTTTTCCATTTGTATGGTAAGTGGTGAACCTTGTGGCCTATCAAGTAACAAATTGAATGTTTAATCTTTCTCCATGCAGATTGAGGATGGCAAAGTAGCAGCCCGTCTCACAACAAATTGAGAGTTCTCTGGTGGCTCATGGAGTATCAGCTATTTTGTCTTTGGAGGCCAATAGAGAGTGTCAGCAGAGCTTTGTCAAAATATATCACAAGCATGAAGTTGTAAAATTGCAATTTACAGCAAAAAGACTTTGGGATAACTGGCAAATCTTAGGCATGCTAAATACATAGCAAATATTTAGAGAAGCTTTGTAAGGCAATTTAAATATTGTTAGGGGAAGTTGGTTAGCATCTGTGGAATGTCCCAAAGGTAAAAAAAAAACAAAAAACAAAAAACCCCAACCCCGTATCCTATCAAATAGTAAATATTCCATCTGAATAATGAAAATAGCCATATTTAGGTATATCCGGATAGGGAGGCAAACGAGGCAGTTTAGGGTATTTTAAAGGTATTTTAATTCGGGAATATTTCAGAGGATCAGAGGATATTATTCAAATGTTTTCGCCCTACTAAATCTGTTACATCTTCCGTTACTCCTTTGTCCTCAGATTTTGGACGCACTTAGGAGAGAAAAGCAAAGCCGGGAGTTCGGCAACTTCTCTTGTGATAGCCTTGATTTTAGCATAATACTCTGTCGCCGGGGCTAAATTTCGAGCGGAAACGTTGTGCCAGTGTTGTGCCAGTCGAGGCTGTTCCTCTCTGCTTTGGTTCAAAAACGCATGTACTGTACAAGCAGGGGGATGTTCATTTTGCTAAAGGTTCTGTTGTATATTAATTTTAAGTTGCAGTGTCTGCACTACAAGATGACACCACTAGCATTTTGATTAAGGATTTTATACATGAAAAAATTTTCATTATCTTAGTTCCCAGTGATCTCCCAGGATTGGTTGAATTCCTGACCTGCAGCTGTGTCTCAGAGTGTCAGGATAAATGCTTGTGTATTAAAGTGCGACCTATGCTGTTTTCTCTGTTACATGAGCAATTAATGGGGCTTTTTACTCTTGGGAAAGTCAAGACTCTTCATAACAAAACATGCACCTTAGTGGATTTTGCTCATTTTTCTTCCCATTTGAGAGCGATGTGATAAAGTTCTCCCCATGACCTGAGACGCAGAGTGGTTAAACTGTATACAGACACTGAATGTGCCATTTGGTTTTTTTTTTTTTTTTATTATTATTTCCTAAAAATCACTTTTTGGGAAACAAAGTTTGAAAATAATTGTAAAAGAGTGCCTCAGCATTCTAGGATTGCGCGCCTACCTCAGCTCAAGATGGTTTTCTTTAGTTAAATTGTTCAAGTCTTGCCGGCGGTTGGGTGACTTTGAGACGTGGGTCAGGTAGCGGAAAACATGTGACAACAGGGGGGAGTGGCTTTTGGGGTTAAAAGTCGGCATTAACGGGGGGAGAGGTGTGTAAAGGCTGAGGCGTCAGAGTGGCGAGAGTGTCCTAGCATGGCCAAACTTGCCAAGCCGCTGCCTTCGGTCTCCGGTTTGGGGAGGAAAC
>NC_134041.1:66105305-66112805 GCF_965140245.1 Athene noctua | reverse complement strand
ATTCTGCAAGACTGTATTTATTAAAAAAGACTACAATTTGTGTGTATAATACAAAATATAGGAGGGATAGCCAAAACTAGAGAGGCTTGCATTCTCCTTCTGTTGGCAGCAACGAAGTTTGAGACACGACCAAAGAGAGCTCTGATCCAGATCCTTGGTTCTTGCTGTGTCCCAAGAGACCAGGTCTCGGGAGCGCAGGGCTCGCAGAGGAAGTGTCTGGCCCTGCTCTGTCTGCAGTAGGGATGGGTTTGTAGTGCCCACGGTCCTTGTTGGTCAGCCGAGAGGAACGGTCATGTCAGTTGTCTTCTCCTGGCACCCTTTAAGAAAAGCCCTGCCTGGGAACGTTGTTTTTAACTTATGTTGTCATCCTCTGAAAATCTTGTCTTGATCACCTGCGCTCCATGAGCTCTCTGAAAAGACAGATTAAAAAATAGAATAAAATATCTCATTATATCGAGGAATGTAGGAGAGCTGAAATATGAGTGCTGCTTGTGTTCACTCCAGCGTTGTGGCTTCAATGTTTAGCCCAGTGCTTAGGGTCGTCCTAGTAAACTTGAAGAGGTCTAATTCCACCAAGTGTGGGTCCTTTTCACCAAATAATTAAACAAACACCAGTTCCAGTTGATGTTTAGTGAAAGGGTGCTTAATGGCCCCTTTTTTTTTGACAGGATAGGAGCTCTCTGTATAGAAACAATTCATCATGAACACTTCACGTTAAAAACAATCCACGAGGAGCAATACTTAGCATTCCTAGTGCACAATTCATTGGAGAATTTCTGAGCAATTTACAAACATTAGCTCAATAAGCCTCACAACACCCATTTGAGATCAGAAAAAAAAAGTAGATAAGACACTTGTCTTCAGCCTGGCTGTGGCACCGAGGGGCTCACCCCAGCTCCTGACTTGCCACTGCCTGGTGGCCCCGTACTGACGTGAGCATCAGCTGGTCCTTGTACATCATCGCAATCTGTGCGGTGTAAGGTGTGAAAAAAAAAAGAAAAATAGAGTTATGGCATAAATGCCATTACGTTTAGCCTATACTCTGTTGATCTGGAAATCATAAGTATCTTTTTTTAAAAAAAAAAACAAAAAACAAAAAACCAAACCAAACCAAAACAAAAAAAAACCAAAAAAACACCCCCAAAAACAAAAAAAAAACAAACCAAAAAACCCAAAACAAAACCCAAGGCAGGTAAAATTCAGGAGAAGTTGTGGCTAATGAAGGTGCAGTTTTGTGGAGTGGCTGATAGAGTGTCCAGAAAACCTGAGTTCAAGTGAGCGGTCCGAGCTAGGAGATAGTGTCAGACACCGTGGAAATCCAGCTCTCTTTTCTGCTTAACAGCTAAAAACCTCTTTGCAGATTTTGGGATAGGAACTTTTGAAGAAACATGCATTCAGCTGAACTGACAGCATCGATTTATTTATGCACTGTTTCAGTAAACCTCGTTGTTTCCCTGCTTGCCTCTCTGATATGAGAGATTGCTTCCTGTATTAATATTAGGGTCCTGCTCAAGGTTTAACCGAAAAGGAAGAGCTGTGATTAAAAGCACCAGTTTGTGATATGGGGATACTCCCATAATGCCCCTGTCTGACCCTCACAGCTCTGCAGGAGCGAGAGTGATGTAGTGCAGCCATGGTTGTACTTTCTATAGGCCGTGGTTGGGCCGTGTTGGGTGCTGAAGAAGGGAAGAGGCACCTGGCTTGCCTCCTGCCAGGAATGCTGTTGGCACACGGAAACTCCTGTGAGGTGTGTACAGCAAGAATAGTCACAGTCACTTATAAAGTTTGACATGAATAAATAATAGTTGCTCGTATTCTAACTGTGAAAGCTCTGCCTAACCTTGCTGTTCATCGTGTATGATGTTGGGCAGCACCAGCTGCTGGATTGGAGTATCTGATAAACTCTGAGTGAGGAGAAAGTCCTGAGCCTTGCTTGTCATTAGCTGCCAGTCACTAGCCGAAAACCAGAGCCACAGAACATTTTTTTAATTATGAAGCATGAAAACATAGCTACATAGAGAAAAGAGGCGGCGTGAGGCTGTGAACGTCCTCCTGTGCGAGGGCAGGACGGTGAGGGTCCCCCCATCTGGCATAGCCTGCAGGGTGGCGACATCCCCTATCAGCTCGTTCCTCCAGTATGGGAGGGCAGCATAAAGGATTTTGCATCTTTCCAAGATTTTCCCCTTCCTCTAAGAGCTTGCTGTGCTCCCGGGAGGCAGCGCTGCTACAAACGGGTTTATGGGGAGATGCCTAGATGATAAGGGTTAGTCCTAAATAATTGCTGGTTGCCGCTCAGCAAAAATAAGCTGGCTTTTCCATCCCCGGGTAGAGTGACTCCTTACAGTTAAAGGCTGGCAAAGGTTGAAGAGGTCGTAAGACAGAGCCTAATTTGCCATGTTCCTTTCCTTTCAAAAACAATGAGGGAACAGGGGCCTCGCCGGTGGGCAGATCCCGCCTGGATCTCCCTGGAGTCAGCGGGAGTTGGATAGAGTCCCTTTCAATAGCGAGAGTTTCCAAACCGGAGGCAAAGCCAAGTGTTTTTCAGAAGATTGATCATTCATTACCTTGGAATTTTTCGACGTAGAGGTCATTACTGCTAATATAAGTTGTGAAAAAATAAAACATATTAAAAAAATAGAGACAAATTCTCATCTGGTGTAAGTCACTGCCTTTGAAGTCAATGAGTCACTGAAATCAACTTTCCCACACCGAGCTAAGGATATGGCCTGGAGTCAATACATTTGTAGTTGTTGAAAAATTAAAAATATAAATTTGCCTTTCCCTGGCAATAATGTTCTGTTTACGACAGAGATCTTGTGCTTTAAAATAAGTTCATTAACTAATAGGAAAGTAATATTTCACTACCAGTATTCTTTTGGGTATAACTATTTATGATTAAATTTTATTAAACTTTTTAAAAATTGGATTTACATTTTGATGAATCTAATAGATTTCAATTTTGTATTTTTATAGATTCTTTCTAAAGTTTTTCCTCAAGTGCAATCAGAACTGTTTGAAGAATGCAGGCAACCCGCGAGACATGCGAAGATTCCAGGTACAGATCCCTCTTAAAGAATAAACAGTATATAAAAGATTTTCATCTTCATCTTGAACTTTTTTTTTAATGAAAGACCAGCATCAGTGCTTCTACTTAGTGTAGTTCTAATGCTGCGTGCCTCAAAAAAATAACGGTGGTGGTGTTTTATATTTCCCCTGCTAACTTAAATGCGGGTTCTTGAGACTCGTCGAGTTCTGCAGAGGCCTCTGATGGATCCATGCCGAATCAAGTGGGTCTCTCCTCAGAAAGTATTTCCCTAGTTTTCCTTCATGCTAACACCTTGCGTTGTAGTGTGGCGTGTGCTCAGGCCTGCAGAGGTTTTACATATGTAGACCCAGTAGCATAATCTTACTAACGGACATGAACGTGGAGTGCAGTGAAGTTTGGATCTCACACGGGGGTTTTTCACATCCGCAACTTGTAAATCCAACGGTGGTGGTCCCACCCACGTATTTTTATTCCAGTTGTGTTAGAAAATGTTTAATACTTCACTTTCTCCTTACAGCTTTTGAAATATCCTGTGGTGAATCATAACACTACAGAGAGACAGCTGACATGATGGACAAATGATTTCCTCCGTATTTGGGGTCATTTGAAAAGCTTGTTAGGAAAGACGTGCTTTTTATTTCAAAATATTTCACCATGATTCATATTTGAGACTAATAATAAAGTAGTACTGAGATGTTCAAAACTTACATATTTTTGCGAAGAATAACTCGTGGTTAAACTTGATAGCAAAACATGTGACATCTGTTTTCGTGCACAGCCAACCAACCGGCGAAGCCAGCACCCTTGAGCCAGCCAACAGAAAAGATCTGTAGCTGGAAAAAAATATTTCTTCAAAACAATTGAGCCAAGCTGCCATTTTTCATGCATCTCAGCTTCACGTGGCATTGGTGATATTGATCCATCTGAACAGAACAGAAGGTCAAACCTGGAATGAGTGGAAACGTCCTCTTTGTCTCACCGATGACTAAATGAAGCATCAGTCATGAGTGATCTTGTGGTCGACAATGGAGCCAGTAGGCACTAGAAAGACTTTCCTGGGTCTCTTTAGCTAATCTCCCTGCCTCTCAGAAGGTTTAACTGGACTTAACAGTATGTCAGATCTTGAACAATATTTTTAACTGGTTTCACTGTCTCAGCACCTTTCTTTAGGTGCACTGCAGGAATAAGCCGATATAACAAAGCATAGCATGTCTACTTTCTTTTGCTGAACTACAGTATTTTCCCTTGGTGACTGACCTATATATACATGACAGAACAAAAATAGTTGTCATTTTTATATACACCTTTCTCTGTCTTTTTAATATACCGTGTTCTAGGAACCAAATCCAGAAATCTTTGCTGCAAATCACACTTGTATGCTTTGCAATATTTCTTAAAGTCTGCGAATCTCATTAAAAGTGAAAGCAGGTGGCCCAGTGGCCCGGCAGCAGCTCTGCGGCCGAGGTGAGTGTGCAACCTCAGCGCTCTCCAACGTGGATGTTGACAAGAGTGAAAGTGTCCACTTCTGGGAGGAGAAAGACAAGGAAGCGGAGCAGCCTGGCAGAGAACTGCCCCTGGGCTGTTCCGAAGGGTACCGCAGATGGCTGTCTCAGAGGAGGCAGGATACACAGAAAAGGTGCTGGGATAGCTGAGAGCTAATTATGGGTTGTGAATAAGAAACAGGATCAGAGGTGATCCAAAACATAGAAGCAGGCAAGAATTCTCTTCTGATGCCTTGGAGCAGCTCTGTGCAAAGGGAGCGTAGTTTTTCCCCTTCCATTTTTGTTCATTAAACGTTTGGGTGTAGGAGGTGGTGCAAGAACCCTGGCAATCATTTTTGTTATATCGGAAAGTAAAATAAGCGGAGGACAAAAGATAAAATGTGCACTGGCTGCTGCCATCACCTACAGTAGGGGCGATAAGGCCTAACTTAGCCGTTGACGTTAAGGACTCTACTGACGTTAAACCCCAAAGAAAACGCTTCCGTGATTCCTTCGTTTAGCAAATCTGGAACCCACACCACAGGGCCCATACTGGAGTATTTAAATAAGATGTAAATGTCTATCTGGGATAATAGCAATGAAGCTGTGTTCCACACAAACACAGGCGCATCTCACGGTTTCCTCTTTGGCTTGTGTTCATGCGATATCGTTTCCGGAAGGAGTTTCACAACTCCATTGTGTAGGTGTTTTTATCGGGAAGGTTGTGCGTTTTGCATATGTTCCTTTTCCATTTTCTACTGAGAAGCAGCTGGAAGCCAAAGAAGGCTCTATCCATCATCTCTTCTATGGCCGGACTCTGAACCTGGACACAAGAATAGGAGCCTTTCACTCAAAAATAAAGGAGGAAATTCCATTGACATACCAGGGTCAATCACCATCCAAATGAACTTGAGAAGGGATACTTTTCATGGATTGAAAACACTTTCACTATTCATATTCAACTCGGTCTTTTCAGATGCAAAAAAGTTCATTATCAGACATTAAATGTAATTGTAAAACTGACCTGGAGATCATTTACTGAAGAAAAAATGGGGAGTTACGATGGTTTCTGATTTATTAAGCCTTTTTTATTTGGAATCCTCACAACCCTTCATTTGAAGACAGTCTCAAGTGAACAAATTTTAATTAGATAAACTATCTAATCAATATATCAACAGATCAATCAAAACATCAGCTTTTAAAATGAGTGGCTAGAGGGGTGTTTCTGAAACTAATGGCTAGAAGAATATTTCCCTGAATTGAATTCATTTGTTAGCATAATAGGAGATTAAACTCTAATTAGTGTAGCAGGTTCTGAAGAGAAACAATTGTGAGTTAAAAATCACCCGTGTTAGCCACATAAACAAAGATCTATTCATAGTTGTCATTCACTTCATTTAAAGTGAAAAGTAAGAGGCTGTGATGTTGCTTCGTCTTCAAAGATCTCGTTCTGTATCTGTGTTTGTGAAAACGCGCAGGGTTTTTTTGTTTTGTTTTGTTTTGGGTTTTTTTTGACTTGTGGTTTTTGTTTTCTTTTTCAGGTTGTTGTATCAACAACAGTCAATGTGGATGGCCACGTGCTGGCTGTCTCAGACAACATGTTTGTACACAACAATTCCAAACACGGGAGGCGGGCTCGCCGCCTTGACCCCTCAGAAGGTACGGCCCCTTCTTATCTGGAAAATGGTAGGCACACATTTACATGTCTTTTTTTATTTGCAATGCTTTTTTTTTTTTTTTTTTTTCCCCACCGTACTTTATGTTGATACACTACTACATTTACTTTTACATAATCCCTGCTCTCATCCATCAAACCACCCATTAAAAAAGTCCATTAGTATTTCTCAGCCCTTGTCAACTAGAATATGGGCGCTTCTGAATTTGCTTCTGACTTCTTTCTTTATTTAATACTTACAGTTTTGCAGTCACAACCAATTTTTCATCTTTTTCTATTTATTTTATTTTTTTTCAGCCTTGTTTTGCTTGCAGCTTTTTCTTGCTATTTAATTTGACTTGATTTTATTTTGGCTTGTCATATTCCTTGATCCAGAGGTACAGTCTCAGGTTATGTATGCAAGTTTAAGTGGATGGTAAAAACATGACCAAATCTGTAAAGAATTTACTGTGAGGTCAATTTCCTGTGGCTGGGCCTTACTGCAGATTACGGCAGGAGGGGGTTTGTATGAGAAAAACAGCATAAAATGTTTTTCTTCAGACTGACTCAAATGTGATTGACTTCTTGCCTGAACTGCTAAAAGAAGATAGTCTGAGATGAAGAGGAGAATGGAAAGTGTCTCTGAAAATCCAGAATTGTGAAATACTATCTTTCTGGAGCCCATCAGCCTCTGAATCACCCGTACACAATTGCAGCTGCGCTTGTACACGTGCACACATGTATTTATTATCCCACAAAGCCCAAAATAGTAATGTAGATTTAAATATCACTTCGCTGGCACTGTAAAATGCACCATTGTAAAGATACAAACCAGCTCTTAGGTAACCTGTTTTTAAGAAAATTAGAATAGAATAGAATTAGAATGAGAAAATTAGAATAGAAATAGAAATAGAATAGAATTTAGAATAGAATAGAATAGGATAGAATAGAATAGAATAGAATAGAATAGAATAGAATAGAATTTAAAAGAGAATAGAATAGGATAGGATAGGATAGGATAGGATAGGATAGGATAGGATAGGATAGAATAGAATAGAATAGAATAGAATAGAATAGAATAGAATAGAATAGAATAGAATAGAATAGAATTTTTCAGCTGGAAGGGAATTACAAAGATCATCTAGTCCAACTGCCTGGTCACTTCAGGGCTGAGCAAAAATTAAGATCATTGGGATCAAACCCATCTTCAGCTCTCACAGAGTTAGAATTCCCGAAACCACCGTGATTTGAGGTATGGCTGCGTGGCCAGGCCACGCACACCAGTTTCCATGGGACTCCTCTTGCGAGTTGCTACTAAC
>NC_134041.1:66097805-66100305 GCF_965140245.1 Athene noctua | reverse complement strand
AGGCCATCAGTCCTAGTGAAGGCTGGACTACTGGTGGGGCTACTGTCATCATAATCGGAGACAACTTCTTTGATGGCTTACAAGTCGTATTTGGAACTATGTTGGTCTGGAGTGAGGTAAGCTATCTAAATTGGTGGGCTTTGAACTGTAACATTTTTCCATGAATGATTTTAACAAGCTGTCAATAGGCTATTGACATGAGGTATCATGAGATTTTGTTTCACGGTGCCTTTTTAACCATGAATTCACATGTGACAATTGACTACACGGCGAGAAATATACTTGAGGCACATCATGGCCCTCTAGTGGAAGACTTGCTGTAGGAGGTCTCCCAGTACAATTGGACAATTAGTGTTAAAATTACTAGAAGTAGCCTTAAGGAGACATATGGAGGCAATTTTCATATGAATGATGCCCTGTGGCCTTTCCTGCAAACGAAAACCAAGGATCATTTACAGAGCTTTTTCTTAAAAATACTTGTAGAACCCGTATCTTCGAATGTGCCAGCAAGAAGGGAGAATTCTGAGAGGACAAATACGATTGAAAGTCATTTTTGTAATTATGTAAGCTGGATGGCATCAATCTTATCAGTGCCATCTAGATTTAAGGTATGTTTTCTGTACGATTTTTATAGCTGATAACACCCCACGCCATCAGAGTTCAAACACCACCACGGCACATTCCAGGCGTTGTTGAAGTAACTCTCTCCTACAAATCCAAACAGTTCTGCAAAGGTGCTCCCGGCCGATTCGTCTACACTGGTAAGTGTACGGTTTCCTCGCTCCTTTCGGGATAATAATTCCCATCTCCTAACGATATCCAGGCAATGCAAAGTGTGAACATTTTAACAGTACCATACATGGTACTGTTAAAAGATAGGATGTGTCTTGCAGGAAATGGAACTGGTGGTAGCTGGACCTGAAAATACCTGTTCCTACGGGCACTCAGAAGCTCTGGTGCCTCTCCAAGCCTCTTGGGTCTTAAAAATGTCTCGATATCTCATGAGATCAAGCTCTCTCACAAGGTGCCTGTTACTTCCTGTTTTCATTTTGGCCAGAAATATATTAGCAACGGTATTTCCTACTCTGCTCCAGCCAGAAAAAGGAGTTGAGAAGTATTCAGTGATGAAAAATATTTTTCAGCCTATCTATCCAAACTTCTTGAACTTCCCTAAAGGTTCAGCTGAAGTTTTAGGCACCGGTTCAAGTAGCTGTTGTTGGATCCAAATAACTTCATCCAACCTTAGTCACAATCTGGCTCTAAAAATTCTTTCAGACCTGAAACCTGGGATACAAACTCACAAGCCTGGGAATGATTTATTTGTGCCAATTCTTTTCAATACATTTGATTTTAATTTACAAGAGAACAAGAAAAAGTCGGAACTTTGTGGTTTTCAGTGGTTTTAATGTGAAAATTCTGACTTTGGGATGAAGTATTGCTGGTTTTTTTATCTAAAATGTGTGTTGCAGCTTTTATGACATTTAACAATGAATTTAACTGAGGTGCTGGGAGAAAAAAAGGGAGAAATAGCAATTTAATTTACCGTACTTTTGGATGAGGATTCTAGGTAATAAATTTGATCCGATGAATCAATCTCGCTTTTGAAAACAAAGAGCCTTTAACTGTTTACTCGACTGACTGCAGGGATTCGGGGAGAGTTCTTGCTGCTTATTGGGTAGATAATGCAGATTGCAGGTGATGTGCAGATGATGTGCATTTTGATGAATATTTTCCCACTAGACTGCAACCGTTTCTATCTATTAATTTAGATCTAATGGGAAAAGTGTGTTCCTGGGTAGTTTTAAGCTAGGACTTTTTAAACAGTTAATGCATCGCGGATATGTTTTTCTGTCTGCCTAAGATCTATCACTGAAATGAACTTTTAAGTGAAGGTAGCATCTGAGATTCCCATCTTCCATCTCTCCCCAAAGAAATCACAACCTGAGCAAAAGCGGTGCTCGCATGCACACCTGGGTGCCTCCCTTCTGGCTGACGAGGGAGAGAATATTTACATTTTCTTGATCTTTCTGACTGGGTTTTTACCAGAGCTACCAAACGGGATGGTAGCGACCGTGGCGTTTTTGGTTCTAACAAATGTCTGGAAAGGTGGACGTGGTTTTGTAGTTCCGGTGCAGCGGTGGTCACTGCAGGTGGGGTCACGGTTACGGGCTGAAAAACTCGGTTATGAACATAGTCCATGTAAAGCTTCAGCAGAGTGCCATGACAAGTGTGACTATTTAGCTAAGATAAGTGTTCAGCAAAATAAAAAATAAAAATGAATGAATTAAAAGCCTTAGACTATGTTCCAGATATTTTCGCTGTTGCGAGCTGGTGCAGTTCCATTGCACACAGAGAAGCGCCGCAGATTTGAACCAGATGACGCTCTGGCTCTCAGTGCAGAGGCCTGGAATTCTGAATTGCTTTATAGTAATGTCTTCAACTGATTTCTTAGGTGCGGATTTTGCAAATTTGGCATATTTTGCCGTTTTGAACTTCTTTC
>NC_134041.1:66087805-66092805 GCF_965140245.1 Athene noctua | reverse complement strand
GCAATCCACACTTCCTGAGCTTCTCTTTTTATCCCAGTCTTTCACAAGCTTGAAAATTGCATTATAGGACTGGATACTTTTATATTTCTAATTACACAACTTCCAACATTTACAAATTTTAAGGAGGGGAATGAAATTTTTTTTTGACACAATCTTGAGGGCATCTCCTTAAATATGGATGTGCTGTATGGCTCCTCAGAAAACTTTATCCTGTTAGATACCCGAGTACAAACCTTCAGCATTTTCAGTTTTCTCTAAGCTAAATAATTATAGTATGCAAAAATATTTCTATTTTGTACAACATTCATATTTTTAAATTGCCGTTGAAAACTAACCCAATAGTTTTACACAATTCTGAACAATTAGCATACTAACAACATGGGCTTGCTTTCTGTTTTTAAAGTTGCAACATCCCCAGCGCTTCAGCATTTAATAAAGATTTTTTTATAGGCTCACTGAATTCAGTTAGTTGTCTGAGATATTTTTTCCAGTATCCACAGATAATATAGAGATTTCACAACCCTGAGCAAGATATATTTTTGTTTAAAATTATTATATGACAGAGGAATATTGTTGTAAAAGCTGTGTTAGATGATATTAAGGATCTGATTATAAATCCTATTTGTCTACATATTACATTAAAATGTTACAGTATTATATTCTGATGCTGGGTGATCGTTACCAAATATAAAGGGAGAGAAGTTGTGCAGAATACCAGCTCTTACAGATGTTTGCCGAAGCATCATAGGTTTCATATGGCTCTGAGATGGATAAATACTTTTGAAGAGCTAAGCCAGTGCAGGCAGGCAAATGATCAGATTTTCCATTTGCTGTGATCAAGCATCGTTGTCAGCAGAGTACCTGAAATTCTTGTGTTTCAGAAGAAGCGTGGCACTGGGGCGTGCACCTGCCGCCTAAGGAGCACCGATAGCTGCTCCGGGTTTCTATGGCAGCTGATGCACACCGGCTCCATCAGCTATTTGGGAAGGGGAGGATGCAGCACCTTATAATCCAGCTACGTGGCACCGGGCTGGTGCTTTCAGCCTGGCTCCAGTAGCAGAATTCCAGCAGAATTCCCTAAAGGGTGTGTGGGAGCAAGTGGAAGGAGTTGGATCCGTACAGACCCCTCTGTGTATGGATTCATTCAGCTGTGAGGCCTAGCAGAGGAAACAACTCCCAAATAATGCCACAAATATAAAACCAGCTGCAAGCCCAGTTTATTTCAGTCAAATGCATCTTAACGAGTGAAGTACCTTGGAGTATTAAATAGTCGAGATGTAACATTTTGCTGCTTTGATGCGGTACCACGGTAGCGAAACGCTTTACCAGATCAGCAATATGAGTCGTTGTTTGGAGTAGAATATTTTGTCACGTTAATCATATCGTGTTGTTTTCATCAAATGCCGTGTTGTATTATGGATACATATGTACCAGACTGCGGTACTTCCTTGGCGTGATTGGAGCATTTATGATTTGATATCATACAGCTTTCCTTCCCCTTTCACTCTTCACTGAAATACTGCCAAGTCGCTCCTTTGCAATGCTCCATGCTAACAGCTGATAAGATCTGGCTTCTTACTGGCAGGATCCTTAATTTCTCCTGATCTGCTCGTTGTGTATGTTTAAATCACGGTAAATTTGCAGATACTTTACATGGCAAACTGTTCTCAGATTGAAATGTATGATGTGGTCTGATACGGTAACTCAGCCAATACACCCAGTAGACTTCAGGTGGGTTTACTCTGAGGGATTTCTCTGTGCTACTTCATACTTCACCTTCTAAATAAATCATTCTCACCCGATAAGACTGACTCTAAATACCTGTGAGAGCAGCAGAGTGACGTCTGTGCGATCGAGAGGGTTGGGTTGATGCCCTGGGATGTCCATGTCCCAGGTGAGGGTCTCCTCTCCCAATAAATCCAGCCATCATGTTGCTCCTAGTCCATCTGCCCGGGTACCTCTCCGGTGGCCTTGGGGGATGCCACGGGGGCACCTCCAAGCAGGGAGTGTATGAGGTCCTGTCCCTTCTCCACCGCCCGTGCTGCTGCATTCCCTGGGTGTGTTTAAAGGTTGTTTGGATGAGATGTTGGGGGATGTGGTGTAGGGGAGAAATTTCTAGGGTAGGGCTGATGGTTGGACTCGATGATCCCAAGGGTCTTTTCCAACCTGAATGATTCTGGGATTCTGAACTCATTTTTAGTGGCACGGGGAGCACGGAGCTGGGGAGTTGGTAAGCACTGGGTGGGACAGGGCAAGGGTGTGGAGCTTGCACCAGAGCTCGGTGCTTCTCACAACTGCTCCAAACCTCATTCTGAAATTATCAGGACCTCTCTTTGAGGCAGGTTGCTCGGTACATAATGGTCACTCAATCCAAAACACGGCTCCTCCTAACCTGTCCCTTCACAGCCTCCTCAGGGGGATGGAGCCGGGCAGAGCTGTGCTGGGAGAGCTGCAGCACCCTCCCAGTTCTGCAGTCTGCCTTAGTTTTTATGCACAGAACTTGAAGTTTGTTATCTACAGGGCTCACCCTGCCCTCAGGAGAGCTCTCGGGAGGTCAGCATGGATGCCCATCCTCCTCCACCTTCACGGCGTGCTGCTCAGCTGTGCTGTGCACCCAAGTTTCCTCAAACTGCCCCAACCAACACACGACCTTTTTACTGGGGTGCCATCTTGCTTCACAGAAACTTATTTTCCTTTCTCTTTTTATTTTTATTTTTCATTCCTTTTCTCCCTCTCCCTCATTCATTCATTCATTCAAAGTAAATCTGTAGCTATTATGATGGTAATGACTTTTTTTTTTTTTTTTGGCAAACATAAGAGCCTGAAACATAATTATTCTCAGTAAAAAGTGGAAATGTGGGCATCCTTGAAGAATCCAGGATCATGATGAAGATATTTAGTGTTTTACTTGTGACTGAGTGCCACCTACCAAAAACTGTGCCAAGGCACCCAAATCCTGCAGTGGGACAGCCTGGAGAGGCTGGGTGGTCCCTGAGTGTTGGCTGGGGGTGATGAGTGGAAGAGCTTGGGGTGGTGGGGAGGCTGGAGACCCCCGTCAGGGGCTTCATGGCAGCCTCCAGGGCACCAGCCCTGCTGAGCGTCCTCCACACCCACAAGGGTGTAGGAATTGGTCTCTTGAAGATCAGATTATTGGACGTATCTAAACCTTAATTTACTGCGCGTTTGCGGAAGGTGCATGTTCTTTGTGTCTTTGGTGATTACCTGTCCCTGCATCCTTGCTTTCTTCCTTCCTCCCCTCATTCCTCTGTTCCTCCCTTCCTTACTAGAGGAAGAAGGCAGTGATTGGTTTGGTAGGTGACTGGGACTGGTGAGGAAGCTTTTTCCTTTATTTCTCCTCCCAGTCCACTTTTTAGTACAAAATCTGTTCTGCTGGAGATGTTGACCTACTCTACAAAAGACTGAAAGGGACGGACTCCTCTTGAACTGAGTAAATTGACATTTGTCTTCAAAGATGTAAAAGCTACAAATGAGTGTTCCTGTTTCACTGATGCTCGATATGCTCTTTTAATATTCCTTTGCTAACCTCTGTGAGATTTAGTGTTCCCCGCAGGAGCTTGCCCTCCCCGAGGCCGGGGCACGTGCCGCGTTGCTGCACGTAGCGTTTGCGGTTGAGGGCTGGATGCAGGGCCTCCAGTTTCACCAAGACTATAAAAGCCACAATCAACCGCATTCTTTGCGCGATGTAAACAGAAGCGTTTGAACATCATCCAGTTGTTGTCAGCAAGGGTATTCTTTCGCGACAAGGCGACGGGGCTGTCCTCTTCTCTATGGGCAGCATCGCATCCCGGTGCCGTTATTCCCTGCCAGGTTCTCCTGAATAGGAGGACAATCCCTCCATCTGCGCCTGCAAACAGCGTCACAGGTGTCAACGCCTGGGCTGGGCTTTGCTTTCCAATTAGGGAAAAAAAAAAAAAAAAAAAAAAAAAGAAACCGAAAAAAGAGGCGGTTTTCCCAATGTTAATACGAGTATTTTAAGGAAAATTCTATACTGTTATCTGATTGAGCGTAATTATTAACTGACCTGTGAATTTTAGGCCTGTAATTGAAACAAGTGAGTGAGTGCCATTGTTTCCCTTTCTGCTATCTGAAGGAAAGCCAGGCGATTATGAGAAACTGGGGAGATAAAGACAAAGGTGTCGTTTTGGTTTTTTAATGAAAAATCTATTTTTAGTTTCTTTGTGGAATGGGGAGAACTTAAATGCCTTTTAATTTTTTTTTTAAATTTTTTTTTTTTTTTTCCAGTAAATAGGTTGTCCTTAGTAAGTCCAGGGATATTAGTCCTGCTTCAACAAGCAAGAGTGCCTTCTGATGAATGATGTGTTCAACCCCTCCATGCCTTTGTATTTCCTATGCATTCCACAATGCTTGGCTCACCCTGCCGAGTTCTGTGATTGAAATTCATTGCCAAATTTATTGAGAAATTAATGAGAAAAGCTGCAAAGTATTGACTTTGAGAGGAAAACACAACTCATCTTGAATGAGGAGGAAAATGCAGCAATAATTTAGCCACTATTGATTTTGCCCTGTCCATGTATTGATCTTCATTTTACAATATTAATTTGCACCTGCAATCGGCTGCAAAGGGAACCGATTTCATTTCTTTGCAGTGTTAATGTGCAAAGCATTAGGTGCTCTTAAGAAGTGGTGGTATTACAAGTCACATCGGAAAGGCTGATTTTTTTTTATTTGTGCTTGTTACCGAAATAGACTAAAAATTAATTTTTTGTCTGACAAAATATTAAAGTGAAAACCCATCTCAAATGTATACCTCCTCTCAACCCCGTAGGCTGCTTTTCATCTGGGTGAGGAACAATCAGCAACCTGAAATTCCAACCACTTCTCATCATCATGCCCATATCAGTTCAAAGTTCATGAAATTTCTATGAGCATTGATCTTTACCCATTGATTTTTTTTGCAGCAGATCTTTGAAATTTTAATTTCCCGAGCATCTGAATTTCTTATAGATGAAATGCACTTG
>NC_134041.1:66067805-66075305 GCF_965140245.1 Athene noctua | reverse complement strand
AATTTCTTTATTTCTTTATACTTACCGCGTTGACGTGAAATTGCGTAGTGCTCCGTTACGTAGGTCAGAAAACAGAAGGTGCACTTGAAACAAGCAGCAAAATCCCCCACCCCGACGATAATTTCACATGGATCTCTTGTGTAAATTTGAACGTTATTGCAACTTGCGAGTATTTGCGCAAATCAGTTTCTTAGTTATGGGTGCTTATTTTATGTCTTTATAGGAAATAATTCTGAAACGAGCAGCTGACATTGCTGAAGCGTTATACAGTGTGCCACGCAATCACAACCAGATCCCCACTCTAGCCAACACTCCTGCTCACACTGGCATGATGGGAGTGAACTCCTTCAGCAGCCAGCTCGCCGTTAATGTTTCCGAAACATCACAAGCAAACGACCAAGGTATGTGGGATTTCAAGAGTTAATCCTTCACGTTGTTGACTGCTTTTGGCCAGTGCCTATTAATACGAGCTGATGTCACCGCTGTGTTCTCCCTCTTTTTCTCCCCGTAGTCATATCTCTGATCGTGTAATGAAATGCTGTCTTTAACTTTCTCGTAATATTTAATTCTTCCTGTTCTTTCGTTTACCGTTATCATAAAGCATCTCCAGTGGAAGAAAAAAAAAAAAAAAAATTGGCAAAGTGCGGAAAGCTCTTTATTATTCACAGTAAATACGCAAAGTGTATGTTTTTTATAAAATAATTATGTCTAGGTATCTCCACCTGGTTTTGGCATATTTACACAGATAAATCTAATTTGATGTCTGTGATTTTAAAATACTTTGTTTATAGGCATGTGTGACATATATGTTACTAATAAAAGTAATAGTTGATTTAATTTACCTGTTGTAATTGAAAATGCATGTAGCATATTGCATTTAAAATTAATTTTATTACTAATGAAAGCAGGGAAACGGGATTATTAGATACGTTCAAACCCATATTTTTTGCTTGCAACATAATTATTAAATTGATTGCTCAGATAGGAACAAATTGTTGTTAAAAATCCCGATTCTGCTATGTTTCCTCTTCTAAAAAGATTGTCTTTTTATGCATTTCTAAGCTAATAAGCCTTACAAAATTCTGTACTTGATCTTGAATTACTTTTCACTGATGGCTACACCTTACGAAAGAACGAGTTCGTTATTAGTGTAAAAATACCAGTCATAAAATGAAGACCCCAAAACAGCCTTTTAAAGTAAATCACTGCAACAAAAAAAAGTTTTTTCTTGTCAGCTATGGCATTTGAAGGTCTGGAGAGGCTGAAAGTTCATTCAGTGTGTTGGTACAAAGCGGGACTTGAGCCTGTTGATAATTGCTCCTAAAGACAAACGTGAAGGCACCTGACACAGCTGGATCGAAGAGAGCTTTTGTTGGCTGTCTGTGCTAAGAGGAGAGACAACATAGAGTGCTCGCAGATGATTTAAGTAGGGTTGGCGTGATAAGGTTATCTCAAACTGCAAGAGTTGATAGGGCAGTAAGAGACAACTTAGAGCAAAGCTGTGCAATCAATTAAAACTGTGTAATATATGCTGCATGAGGAAACCCCCCAGCCCTAAGTCTATATTATAAAATAACATTATTTTTTTGGGGTGGGGGGGTTTCTAACACAGTAGGTTACAGTCGCAACACAAGCAGTGTTTCCCCGCGAGGATATGTTCCCAGCAGTACTCCTCAGCAGTCCAATTACAACACAGTCAGCAATAGCATGAATGGATATGGCAATGCCGGCATGCCCAATCTAGGTGTACCAGGTTCCCCTGGATTTCTTAATGGCTCCTCAGCTAACTCTCCTTATGGCAGTAAGTGTCTATTTTTGGTAACACATCATCATATAGATTCATATTTACTACAAAATCAAATACTTGCATTGTTTTGATTTCCTATATTGTGAGCTACTGGATAAAAGGAGGGGTGACTCTGGAGGCTGGACGTAAAAATGAATATAATCAATTGATCTGTTTGTGCCATAATACAATCTCAGATAGAAAAAAATAAAAATAAAAATAAAATTGGACTGCGCGATTTGTAACAAAAGTCCAACACAAAAGAGTTTGCCTGTTATCCAGAGAGTGGCCAAGCCAAGGCATTTCATTTTTTTTTTTATATATATTTTTTTATATATATATATATATATATTTTAAGAGGCAAGGCCCTATCACTCTCTTTTTCCGTGTTTGCCGTGAAAACCTCAATCTGAGTCCTGATTATTTTTGCTTTATTGCAGTAGTGCCGTCAAGCCCTACCATGGCAGCCTCTTCGGTCACCCTCCCTTCAAACTGTAGCAGTACACACGGCATTTTCTCATTCTCACCTGCCAATGTCATCTCTGCAGTGAAACAAAAGAGCGCCTTCGCTCCTGTTGTCAGGCCCCAAGCCTCTCCTCCACCATCTTGCACCAGTGCAAATGGAAATGGACTTCAAGGTGAGCTGGATCTCTCTCAATTTTCTGTGTATTGCTTTTTTTTTTTTTTTTTTTTTTTTTTTTTGTGCATACACTCAAGCCCTGGGCGTTTATTTTGGAGAAAGGTACCTCGCTCTGTTTTCAGGTTTCGGGTGCTCTCATAACGATGCAAAAGCAGGAGAAGAAATAGGGTAGCGCGAATGGTGTGCTAAGATTTTAAGCAAATCTTAGTTCATTTTTAATACTTACATTAGAGGAAACTCTAGTTGTTTTACTGGCGTTTTCCCTTAGGAGTTCGTGCCTTAAATTTTAAAGTAAGACTGGATCCCTGAATGCTTCTTGGAGGTTCCATGGACTCCTTGCGTTTATACGTTTTCTGAACACATTTCTATGGATGTTTAAAACCAGCAGCATTCCAGCATAACGTGGTGCGATTTCCTCGTTTTTCGTAGGATGCAGTAGTTATTTTAAAGTATAAAATCAGTGTAAAAGAGGTTAAGCTCTTACCCAGTGAACTAGCCTTCCCTCGGACTAGCTAGCCGCTTGCGCGGGGACTTTGCATGCTCTGTCGGTCCCAACTCACTCTCTTATTGTGGTGTTGGAGTGGTTACTTCCCTAAATGAACAACTAAATATTTTAATTAAGGCAGATATTTGTAAGCTTCTGCTTTTTTATTTTTTTTTTTTTTTAATCCGTGTGATTTTGTGTGGGTAGTGTAATGAACACTTTATAAATCAGTTGCAGAATTTCCATGGTCACCTGCTGGGAGTGGGGCAGGAGGAATTACGATACAGTGTACATTTGGTGGAAGAATAAAAATATGAACAAAGACGTCTTCCTTTTTATGGCGTGTTTGAACATTTAGAAGATCATATTGTCAGATGCGTTAGAATCGTTGAAAAGGTTTGTTTGCCTCTGTTTTACGAATCATGAGCCTCGTGGCACAGTGCGCTAAATTGAAGCACTTCAGATCCCGTGGAAAGCAGAAAGGGTTGCAGATACTCCTACCCTGGAGGTCGTCACTCCTCTTGACTTTCTTAGTTGAGGTGGAGGTAGCCCAGTATTATTTACTCCTCGTATCACCATGGTATCCGTAATATGACGAGCACTCACAGGCAAGGAGGTGAAGACAGGTATTTTGATTTGCCCAACTAATTCTGGACACCTGCAGTTGTGGTGTCGAGCTTAAGGCACTTTGGAGAGACATAATCCCACAGAACTGCCTGTCCACCCAAAATCCAGGCCATTCCAGACCAGGATCTCAACATGGATGTCTCTGTAGCTTGTTATTAACTTCTTGGCCCAAAGAAGCATCTGAGAGCTTATTATGCACTCAGACCAATGAAGGGCTGAGGATCCAGCTACACAAATTTTATTGTAGGATGGATGTTAAAGAAAAGGATAATCAGATTAACAATTTCTGTCACTGCATGTGTCTTGGAGGAAGCTTTACTACGTTACTGTAAGTAGAAAACTATTCCAGGTATAAGCAACATTCTTAGAAAAGACTATCCATTCGTAAAATAATCCAGTGTCCCACTTCCCTCTGTTTGTAAAAAGACACTAGTATAAAAAATAAATACTGAAATAAAATAAAACAAAGTAAAATAAAACAAAATGAAAATAAAATAAAAAAATAAAATAAAATAATAACCCCCCCCAAAATAATGTAGTAAAACATGGCTTAGGTCTGAGGCAACTGTTCTGTAGCAGGTATTTATATATTTTTATATATATATATATTCTCATTAACATGTTGGTATTGATTTACTGTGAAAAATAAAATGATTTAAAGATCTAAATTAAAATTAAAGTTTAATATTAAAATGAAGATTAAAGATCTACGGTTCTGTAATTTCAGTATGTAAATAAAGGGCTTCCCATCAGATATTCAGGGCTTTGGCTGCTAAAGAGCTCTGGATTACTGCGAAGTGGGGTTTTCAGGAGAACAGGGCAGGCCAAATGTTCGATTCCCAGCAGACACCGAGCACCCACCCCATCTCCCTTGGCACCTCCCCAACCCCCATAACCATACGTCTTCATTTGCATTGTGTAAATCCTGGTATGTGACTTCACCTCAACCGACGCTGATTTTGTGAAACAGATCTTGAAGTCAGCTCTTAGGTTGAGGCCCAACCCTACTCTGCACAAACTTCCTCCTGGCCCAGACAGCCCAGCGAAGTCTTAAAGATTCCTCAGGCCCTGATTTTAGGATGCTGCGTTGCTAGAGCTCGGTTGGGTGCCCCCAGACCTGCACTGCTGCCTCACCCCACCAACCGCTCAAAGCTGCTGAACCACAGAGGTGTCCAGGTGTAGGGATGTGCAGAAACTTTGTTTTTTTTGGTTCTGCAGCCAAACTGAAAACGAATAAAAGCGTTGAAAAAAAAAACAAACAAAAAAATTAAAATTGTCATCTTTTCCTCACCCAGCTGAATCAGCTAAACTAGAGTCCTGTGCTGAGCAAAATGACCCAGAGAAATAGCAAGAACATCTTTCTGATGCACTGAGTTCCAGGGTTGTGACAAAAAGTTGAATTATTTATGCAAAGTGGCACGGCACCATGAGGTGATGCTCAGTATCACGAGAGTCAGGGTACTCTAGCAAAAGGTAATATATGTAGATTCAGGTCCCCTTGGGGTGAGGAGAAAATCAAATTGCATCTGACATATCCTTGGTGAGTTTCTTTATCATCACAGCAGAGAGGCCCCAGCATTTTTTCCAATCAAAGCTATTGAGTTAATTCAGACTGAACTCACGAAAGGCTTCAGGTTGACAACACGTCACCCAGCTGCCCTCACTGGTCCCAACCGGTGCCTTGGATGGAATTGTGGCCAGAACTGAGTGGCAAAACGGGGATGATTTTGTCATATTCTTCCTTCTTGAGGCATCATAAAGAAAAGATAGGAGTGCAGGAGATACTTATTTACGGTGCATTTTACCTGTGCAGTTATTTAGGGGATTTCTGCTCCTTTCCTCCTATGTTCTTGGTCATTTATCGACATTGGGCCCTTTTTAATTAGTTGCTTTCTGAACATTGTACAAGCAGCTCGAGAGTTTTCTGATCGGCACATTTTTCTACATTAAATTAAAATATGGAATTCAAAAGCTGCAGTCCGGCGCAGCTAAAGCTTTTTGGTCATCTTCACATACGTTGACATACATTTAGTCAAGCCAAGATAAAAGTAAGAGCTCGTGGTCACCGTTGTTTTATCGGAGGCAAGTCCTGCAGTTTATGAATCTGGATGAGAAGGGATGATGTGCTCTTTTAATCACAGGGTGGGATATGCTCTCTCTCGCTGCTTGTTATGTTACCTTTCCCCACGTAAACCCCGTGCTGAAATAAAGCCAGTTGGATAGTTTTCAGGGAAAATGGTTGACCCCGCTATGGCAAGGCATCGCACACCAACACAATGGGGCCAGACAGCCCAGTTTTTCCTAGGAAGGTTGGTTAGCACTGTTAGCAGAGGCAGAGGAAAGCCTGGCAAAACCCGGCATGTAACAGCCCTGCAGACACGGGTAGTCCTTTTACAGGGTTTTGAGGCTTAATTGCAATGTTCCTTCCTGGGTAAACCACTGTAGGATTTGTCTGCATGTGGAAAAAAAGCTGTTCTTGGTATATTTAAGACGGCGAGGGAGCAGGAGCAGAACTGTGAAGCTCCGTCTGAAGCTCTGATGCACTGTTTAGTCTCCTAAAGCAATAAAGCAGTGGTAGAGCCGCTCTAACTCGGTTGTGGTAACATCACCCTAAGCATCAGGAGGACCTGAGCCCACCACACAAGAAGCAAAAATCTTGCTGCTGGTTCACATGGCCCCAAAAAGCCACTCCGTGTTTCAGGACTTAAGGCCCAAGAGTGAGCATGGAGAGGTCTGTAGCCAACAAGGGGACTTACTTCTTTTTTCTCAAGAGAGCTAAAGCAGAGGTTAAGAAGAAAAGAAAAAGAATAAAAAAGAAGGCAATCTGGGGAAATCTCCAAAAGGCCAGCGTGCAGGCAATGCCAGCCAGAGCTAACGTGGAGTCCTCTTCCTCGCTGCACCCATGTGCCACCCCTGCCAGTGCGCATCCAGCTAAAACCCTCATTTTCTGCCAAGGGCAGAACTTGGAAGCTGCAGCTCTCAGAGGAGATACCCCTCTCTCTGCTGTCCTGGGGGGGAGACTGACTAAGTCTACAAAAAAGGGCCTTTGGGCTTTATCCAAAAAGCCACAGTCTTAACTCTGTATGACTTCCATTGCATAGTCTATGATCAGAAAGTTAAGCACTTACATATTTTTTTAAGAGCAGGATGCTAGCTTATGAGTTCCTTAGGGCAGAGGCTTTTTTGTTTTGTTTTGGTTTGGGTTTTTTTTTTTTCCTGTTCAAAACAATGGACTTTTAAGGTATAAAATAACTTTTTTAGTGAGAAAGTGCTGGCTTGCTAAAAAGTTGGAAGTACAATATGTGTTCAAAATTTGGTTTTCAATTGTAATTTATTTTTTATAGATTGTGAAAGATATTGCTCTACGGTTAAGCTTTATGGCCGTAACGCAGAGCAAAAGGGTCTCTATATTCTTTTAAAATTGCATCCTGCTTAATTTTCTGGTCTTCCCCTGGATGAAGCTATTAAAATTATTATTAAAAAACTAGCCGCCCCATTTTTCTTTAAGAAGGCATTTGGTATCAATTTGCACAGAGGGAAAACGTAGTGCAGAAATTCACAATTGTCAAATGTTGCTACTAAAATAAATAGTGAGCTAAATGTCTGGAGCACCAATTTTGCTCCCTCCTCCCATTGTGCCGCAGATAGAATTTAACAAAAATAGCTAAATAGCTTAAATTAAAGAATTCAGGCACCTTTTTTTTTTTTTTTCCCCCCCCAGAAAAGTATGCAGCACACAAGCTAAATTTTCCCACAGCTGAAGCCAAACACAAGATTACAATAAGTGTGTGATTAAGGTGTGCAGGGTATTAGTACCAAATAATGATGTGCTGTTTATTAAGGGATTTATGCACACGAGTTCTGGAAGAAAAATCTGGACCTTTTTCCCTGCTAAATTCTTTGAAAAAAATGTCCGGTTCAGTCCTGGAGTTTTACACTTTGCTTGGGGTGCTGGCGGAGCAT
>NC_134041.1:66012805-66062805 GCF_965140245.1 Athene noctua | reverse complement strand
ATAGTGAACACAAATATTTCGTCCTCTGGACTGTAGTACGTGCGATGTACATATAATGGAACTGAAATACAAATATAGCGAGGTGGGCATGACTCAGCCTCCCCGTCGGAGGGTGGTTTGGTGAGAGACAGTTACAACGAAAAAGCCTGAAGTACAGGTCTGTGTTCCCTACCCCAGGTGCCGAGCGTGCGCCTGCATCGTGGTGTGTGACCGCAGCCACCAGAAAAAGGGCATTTGTACGGGAATTTGGGTCTGGCTGCGTGCGCGGCCGGCAGAGCAACGCGAGCGCCTGTCCCAGTAAAGCAGGGGAGTTGGTTATGTGAGTGTTATCCTGTCATTAATCACAGGGCTGCTGACAACTTCGAGAGGGCACTGAGGAACTCCGAGCTCCAAAGTAAATGTATGTACTTGTGTATGTGCATATAGTGCCAGACGACAGGCTGTACGCTCCTCCGCTGCCCCGTGTTTCAGCAGTTTAAGTGATGGAGCGTGATGAGACGGTGCGGTTTGCGGGTAGTCACCATTTACAAAGAAGGAAAACCGGGATATTTAACCGTGCTTCCTTTCTTCTCCACTATTTCCATAGTTTTTATGTTTGATGAAAACAGATGTTAAAAACAGAGAGCGCTTTGGATTATTATTATTACGATTATTCATTGACAATTGTTCCACTTTGAGTATGTATCTGTGTATCGTGTTTAACCGGTGGCATAAGCAGATGCATCCCACTAAAAATATAAGATGGTTTATAGGGATGAAAGTCTGCATGATGCCTACCGGCGCTTTTCCTTTTAGGTTTATTTCAAAGGTTTGAATAATGAGCATCTAAACGGTTCGTCTAAGTTTCAGTGCAAAGAAAACACAAAAGAAGGAAACCCATACATTTTGTGCTAGGAATGACAAGTCCTAGAGCAATCCACGCCCCACGACACATCCCTGCCTGTAACGTGGTAATAGTCCTGGCGAGAAAATACGTGTCAGCCTATAGTGAGTTTAGACATAGGAAGATGATAAAATTTCCTTAATCAAAATGAAGGAATAGAGTCTCTAAAAGTATATGCCAATTACTGCAGCGCAGCTTTTTAAAGTCTTTCAAGCTTTTAAAGATTATTCAAAGCACTTGAAATAGGCTTCAATCTAATGCCTCATTTCATTGCATTAAACAGCCTAGTTAATAAAGAATCAATATATTCAAAGGGCAAGGTTATCTTTTGTCTATAAGGGGTGGTGTCATTCTGAACCTTTTATAGTTCAAATGCTGAAAAAGACCTCATGAAATCCATACTCATCAAGTGGGTCAACTAGAGCAATAAAGAGGCCTCGGAAAGAATGGCTGCACTCCTTTAAAACAACTATAAGTCTTATCTCCCCACATAGTGCTCGCCAGGCTCCGCCAGAAAATGTCAATTTCTCATCAAGACAAGAGGCCCAACGATAATTTTTTTTCTGGAGAATACACACAATTAGGAGAATGCAGAAAGGCCCCATCAGTGATTTGTAGCTTATTATGTCACCGGCAAGCTGCGATCCGCCGCTAAGCAGATAATAAGGGCTGTTGATAACTAAAGTGTCAATACGCCAAAGAACGATTTTTGAATGTGAGCCCTTGTGCTTTTTTTTCCCCTCTTCGTGCAGATCGCGGGGCCGATAACAGTGCATCTGCCAACCGACACCGCCTGTTGGACCTCACAATTAATGCCATGAATAAATAGCACAAAAGAGTTTAGATTCTTTATACTCTTTGAGACAATTCCCTGTTTTACCCTTCAAGGAGTTCTTTTATGTTCGAATAAGGTTGCTTTTAATGAAATTTAAACTCATCAGAGGAAATCAAAACCCTCAAATCAGATTACAAATTGATTTTTTTTTTTTTTTTTTTTTTTTGGTCACTTGTCATTATACAATGTACTGCCCTAAGTTTTACAGGAAAAGGAAGAGAAAGCAACCAGTCTGGAGTCAGAGTATGCAAACCATCTCTACAAAAGCATACGAAGGAGGAACATCCCACAAGTAATAAAAAGTTTTTAGAAGTTGGTGTGTATCATTTAAAAGGGACCATTATCTTTACTCAGATACTCCATAAAATACTGAACTTTAAATAAAATGTACTAGAACTTTAAATTGCATAAATTAAATAATTGAACCCAAGCTAGATCTTTTTCTCATATATTATGCTAAATTTCATTGTTACATACCAGAAATCAAATATTATTTCTTACTCTTCCGGTCACAATTAACCGATGGAGGATGTGAGACCTCCTGGTCTGGTGCCCCGTTTCAGCTGGTAACATTGCTAGTGTGGTTCAGACAGCTGAAATACGATTCTAGCGATAGAAGCTTTATAGTTATGATTTTTTTTTAATTTATTTCTTACACATTCAAATAAAGTAGTTGTTTTACTGTAATGGTTTTGTTTCCTCTTTATTGACTTTGTACTAGTACGGAGAGGGCATCGTGAAAAAAAGGTGCAGTTAATTGATCACAAAAAGTTTTGGTGCCCACAGATTTTAGAGGATTTCAGTTGTTACGTGACTCTTGGTTTGTATTTACCTTGAGATAAGTTAAACTGGGTAAAAAATGACTTTGTAACAAAAGGCAGCAGCTACCCCCAGAACAGACCACGTGGGGCTGGTGAGTGTACAAGGAAATGACCTGAAAGCTGCTCTGCTCCAACCAGACAAAAGTCACAGATTGCTTATTGTGTAAAATCTAAAACAGAAAAAATCCAACTGAAAAGGAAACTGAGGCTGGAGTTGGTCTGGGTAACACAGCCACCAAACTTTAAAGTTGCCCTTTATCTACATGAAACAGGATGGAGACACTGGGCGAAGATGGAGAGAAGAAAGGAGGAGGAAGTCATGGAAAAAAAAATGTACAATGAAACCCAATAAAGTTGTATTTAATGATCTCTCTTCCTGTGCTGTGCAGTTCTGTGGTGGGAGTGAGTGGCTCAGAGACGGCTTCACCTCCGTGGTGGCTTGGTGCTGGCGGGAAGCGCGATGCTGCGGCCGAGGTGCAGGGTGCTGGAGCTGGGGACAACACGCTGGGGGCAACCACTTTCCAGGGAGGTTTGGGCAGTGGCCACCACAGCTGGGACCCACAGGTCCATCCTTACCGGGTGAAGGTCAGCGCCGGGACATGGGGTCACCTCCAAGGCAGCTTCGGTGCCTCCGGCCGGCGAGCTGGGAGGTGCTGGGCTGGCGGTTTGCACGGGGGGGCCCTGTGAGCTGGTTCTGCTGTGGTCACCCCCTTCCTCTATACTATAGCTCTAGTCACAAGAGAAAGAAAGAAAGAAAGAAAGAAAGAAAGAAAGAAAGAAAGAAAGAAAGAAAGAAAGAAAGAAAGAAAGAAAGAAAGAAAGAAAGAAAGAAAGAAAGAAAGAAAGAAAGAAAGAAAGAAAGAAAGAAAGAAAGAAAGAAAGAAAGAAAGAAAAGGTATTGCTGTGGACTTTGCTTCACAGACACAAAAGTACTTTGAAACTATAATGAGTAGAAAAAATAATAAACAACAAAAACCCATCTCACAAGGCTGTTTGGGCAGCCCAAGCGTAGCTAGATTAAAAAAAAAAAAAATGAAAAGAAAAGCTAAAGAAGGTAGAAACCATGCTGGGGAGTGGAAATTCATTCCATGGTGTTTCCTCACC
Organism: Athene noctua; assembly: GCF_965140245.1. Classification (NCBI taxonomy): domain Eukaryota; kingdom Metazoa; phylum Chordata; class Aves; order Strigiformes; family Strigidae; genus Athene; species Athene noctua. The sequence goes on along the minus strand of NC_134041.1, from coordinate 66,059,162 downwards.
TTTTTGGTTTATCAGTGTGTCTCATCTTAGAGCAAGTCGTGAATGCACCCAACACTGACTGCAGCATCCAAAACATCTCTAGGGGGACTTCCAAGATTTCTCCCTGACTGCCTCCTCTCTTACTTCATCCCTTAAGACACAGCCTGGACAAATTAGCAAAGGCCGAGCAGTGGGTAGGGACCAGCCAAAGGTTCTGATGGACCAAGGGGTGAAGCCAGGTCCATGGCTGAGGACAATAATCTGCAGTCTCCATATGAATTTCCTCAGCTGGGTCACTCGGGCAGAAAGGGACGGGAGGAGTAGGGGCCCAAAGCAAAGTGACCTCATAGATTTAGACATTTAAACAAATAATCTGTGTGAGGAAAACACTGAGCATAAATTAATTTGAAAGAAAAGTTTCCAAAATGTACCCAGCATGTAGTGTGGCCTAAAATGGAAACAGCACTTGGGTACATCTTTGGATAAATGTTAGAACAAGACAGTGGGGACACGGTGTGCCACAGGGTGCCCGTGCTACACCGGCAGAGCACCTTTGAACCGGCTCAGGGGTTCTCTTCTTCCTGAAAATCAGTGAAATAGAATTGTAGGCACCTTGTAAAATAAAGAATCCTTGGTTACCACTTTTCTTTCCAAGTTTTAAGGAAGCCAGTGAAGCATGAACCCAGAACACATCCACAGATACAGGCTGGGCAGGGAGTGGCTGGAGAGCAGCCCCGAGGAGAAGGACTTGGGGGTATCAGTGGATGGAAAACTGACTGTGAGCCAGCAACGTGCGCTGGCAGCCCAGAAAGGCCCCGTGTGCTGGGCTGCACCCAGAGCAGGGGGGGCAGCAGGGCGAGGGGGGGATTCTCCCCCTCTGCTCCGCTCTGTGAGACCCCCCTGCAGGGCTGGGTCCAGCTCTGGGGCACCAACAGCAGAAGGACACGGACCTGCTCGAGCGGGGCCAGAGGAGGCCACGGAGATGCTGGGGGGGCTGGAGCCCCCCCTGTGAGGACAGGCTGAGAGAGTTGGGGGGTTCAGCTGGAGAAGAGAAGGCTCCGGGGAGACCTTAGAGTGGCCCCCCAGGGCTGGAAGGGGCTGCGGGAAAGGGGGGAGGGACTCGTCATCAGGGGGAGGGATAGGACAAGGGGTGATGGGTTTAACCTGGCAGAGGGCAGATTTAGGTGAGATCTGAGGCAGAAATTCTCCCCTGTGAGGGGGGTGAGGCCCTGGCACAGGCTGCCCAGAGCAGCTGTGGCTGCCCCCTCCCTGGAAGGGTTCAAGGCTGGGTTGGACGGGGCTTTGGGCAACCTGGGCTGGGGGAAGGTGGCCCTGCCCGGGGCAGGGGGTGGCACTGGGTGGGCTGTAAGGTCCCTCCCAACCCAACCCATTCCATGAAGACAAAACCCAGAAGGTCCATACAGCCAATGTCCTGCTCCTGCTGAGGAGGACAAGGAAGTTGGTAGTGGAAGAGCTGTAATAAAACCTGCATCCTTCCATGCTGAAGATGACGAAGACAAGCAACTAGATACCAAACCGATTTGTTAAATTAGCAGAGGGGACTAGGAAAGGAAGAAAGTGTGCAGAAAAGGCTAAACCAGAGTTATCAGGAGAATCAGAAGTTAAGGTGCAGACACAAAGTTTGTTCTACATCACAAAACAGGATGGGGCAGGGGGGTTGGGTGCTGGGTCACAGCCCCACAGCAGCTCCTTCTCCCCACAGCGTCCCTGTCTGCCTCAACACTACCCCGTAATACATCTCATCCCTTCTCAGCCACATTTTGGTAGTATCAGTGAAACGTGCTTGCGGAAGCAATGAAATATTTTTTTCTAATTGAATGAAGAGAGTGAAAAATAGAGGAAACCTACTACTGAACTTTTTAGAAGTTAAACTGACTCAAGAAAAAAATCTTCATAAAACACTCGAATGAGAGCAGAATGTCAGATAAAACTGGTTTGGTTTGTTTTGCAAGGTCGGAGGTCTTCAACCATCGATCAGTGTCCATTTCTGACTCAGTTCTGCTTTATTTTCAGTCCACAGTGCCACGTCTGCATGACCTGGGGACCAGGTGCTTGTTTTGGTGCTGTTGCCACCTTGCATCCCAGATCAGGCCGAGCTGCTGAAAGGCTGGATGCCATCTCACGGGATGGTTCCTCTTGGCTTTATGTTGCCTTTGAGTGAGAAGTCAAGGCCGTTACAGTGGGTCAGCAAATCGAGCAGTGACAGCTACAAGGAAGAGCTACTATTCTCTTCTCCAGGAGAAAGGAGACAGATCCCAGGTAGGACGGAGAGCGGGGCTGGCAGAGACATGCTTTATCCTCTTTCCACGCTGTATTTGTTTCTGCCAACCCCTGTGCTGTGGTTTGTGGTGGGTGTCATGTGTAGCTAGTATGGATGGGAGACCCTTAAGAGCCTGCAGTGCAGGGGCCTTTCAGAAAGTCCTACTATTTATCAAAACATTAAAAACCCCGAACGTTGTTTTTTATGGGAAAAGTACTCATAGGTTTTTTAGTGTTCAGCTCTAAACCAGTATTTACTGGCTCAAGCCTGCTGAAATAATGTTGAAGACTGGTTATTTTACTAAGCCAAGCTCTCCTTGCCCACCTTAGTCCTTGCTCCACAGCTGCTTGTCCCCAGCCAGGAACTTACTGAGACGCTTGAGCAGCTCAGCCCTGAGGAGGGTCCTGTCCTGAGATAGTGAAAATACCGACCGAGCGCAGCATTCCGAGGAGACAAACGGTGTCTGAAACACCCTCTCTGCGGTATCACGCATAAAGATGTCCAAAATGCTCTGGTTTTGATAGCTGTAACACGCTATGACCAAGAAACTGTAATGGCTCAAAAAGTAATAAATACGTATAGTAATTAGCTACGCGTTTACATTACTGATGTAAATGAAGAAATCTGTAATAAACCTTTTTTTTTTTTTTTTTTTAAATTAGCCCGGCAAGCAGTTAACAGAAGCAAATCATCTGCTCATGCTCTCCAGGTGCTGTCCCTAAATATTACAATCCGGGGGAGCATTATGCGGACAGTTTTTCCTCCCATGGCGGGTGGTGGGGAGGGTGGTGCCCTTTGAACGGCTTCATCTGCCACGAGGCGATACAGAAGATGATGGGCTTTCAGGCCAGTTTGCCAGAGTTGGCAAAGCAAGAGCAAGGACTCGGCAGTTTTGTGCTACGGGGATGCCATGTTTTGAGTCAACGATAGGAAAAGAAATATTTTTTTGTTTGTTTCTGTGCTGGAATTTTCTGTTCTCAATAGAAGTTGACATAAATAACGCTGGTTTGTGTGAACTGCCTGTTCTTTGTACTCTATAGTAAGTTCAAACACAAGCAACAGCAGAAAGAGCAGGTCTGGATGGAAAAAGGAACACTTCAGCAGTCACAACTGGACATCCTCCAGGTCAAATTTACATTGCTTTCTGCCATTCCATTTAATTTTCTCTTTACCTTAATAAAAATAAACAAAAGAAAAACCACTTTGTCGTACATTCTTCTGACATCACGATCAAAAGAGAAAGCCTTTTCATTGTCAGACCCTAATGGTTATTCTGCCCCACGTTTTTAGTGTGAAGATTAGATATTTATGAGTTGCAAGTCTCTAATCCCCCCTGACTGGGAAAGCTCTGCTGCTGGTGAGGCAGGACAAAGCCACGGTGGTGGGCTGAGACAGGGGGATGCTGGTGGGGGCTGAGCCCGGCACACGTGGGTGTCTTGTGCCCCTCTGAATTCATACCAGCTGAATAAAATTGATAAAAGATACTCAGTGCAAAAATAAGGAAGTTCTGGGATACTCTTGTGCTGATTAACCATCCCGCAGCAGAGCTGGTGGCTGCCACCGAGGGACAGTTACGGGCGGGCACGGCTTGGCCGAGGCGCACGGAGCCACCGCGGGCTGAGGTTGGCATTTCACCCGTCAGTTCGGGTCAGCACGGAGTGGGGCTGTGGGAAGGACACCAAGGCCACACAGATAAATAGTTCAGATTAAAAGCAAACCAGGCAAAACGTCAGTAGAAGGTCCTGTCTGAGAGAGCTTCGAAGTGGTTCAGATGACCGAGGCAGCAGAAGGTGCCTGCTCAGCACCTGGAGTTGGAGTTTGCTGCAGCAATAAACTTGGTGACAGTGATTTCACCAACAGCAGAGAGCTGTTTGTTTGTTTGTTTGTTGGGGGTTTTTTTGTTTGTTTGTTGGTTTTGTGGTGTTTTTTTTTTTTTTTTTTTTTGTGGGGTTTTTTCCATTTCAATGTATTCAGCTGGTTCAGGTCAATGACTAATTCACTCAAAACTGAAAACATGATTGGGAGTTGGAAGAGCAGAAAATGTGTTTTCCTCTCCCTATCTACGAATAAAAAATAGATATGAAAGGATAAGATCTGCTGGTTTTAGTATCTTGAAGGGCGTGATGATCAGAAGCAATGAATTGCATTTTTCTGAGTATAGATAATAGTATCTCCTTTGCATATTAACTTTATTAATATAATTTATTAACTTCAGATGCAGAGCGTGTAGAGAAACATGCTCCTTCCTTCTGCATTCAGCACTATTTTGGTGGATCTATTTAGCTGGTGAAATTAATGCCATTCTCACCGTGGTGTTACTGAACTCTTATTTCCATCCTAAAAGAACTTGACAACTCATATAATAACAAAGAAATTGAACATTCAGCATTTTCATCCGTATAAAGATATAAAACACATAATCAGATTATGAAATATAATTGCATACATGAATGTAAATAGATTAAATAATACTGGGTAGCTCCCTGATTATCCAAAGGAAGTGCACAGTCAGTAAAACCCTTAGATTTGAACAATAATATTTAAAATTTGTTGATAATGAGAATAATCTCTCCTTAGGAGAATGAACAGACATTCTTGGGAGGGTAAAGATAGATCACATAGCACATTTTTCCACGTTTTTTAGTGAAAATCATATTTGAAAGCCACCCTGAATGGGTTTTAGATGGAATTTTCTTTAAATTTTGAGGGAAACAGACTTGTAGTGTTCTCAGAAAAAAAAATTTTGCCTTCCTGGTAAAGTTTTGGTTTTCTTTTTTTTTTTCTTTTTTCCCTTGCCATCTCCTTGAAGTGGGGGTTCGGGCTGGGAGCCCAGGGCAGGTGAGAGGCCAGATGTCAGGGGAGTGATGGGAGGAGGATGATGTTGCAAGTCTGAATGCATTCAGAAATCAAGTTCTACTACGAGCCTCAACCTTTTGACTTTTCCTCCCTTTTCACAGAAATCCACCCTTCTTTTTCCTTCACTTGACCCATATCTGCCTTAATTGGGATTTAGCAATTACGCTCCTTACTCTACTTATTAAAAACACTTCACGTATGTCTGCTTTCCCAGCAGACCCCTCCTGTTGCTTCTTCCTGTCGCTGGCTCTGTTGGTTGATCTGGCAGTGAATATGGAAACAATAAAATTTGGGTTCAGTAGAGCCGTTTCCAGCGGAACCTCTGAGGAGCTGAGGCTCTCCCAAAGTTGCTGTAGGAAAAAAGCAAAGTTGGCCAACTTTGTCTTGCAATGGGGGTACCTCTTTCACTGATGTAAAGGAGATGCAGTATCATCCCTCTTCACTACACATACACATGTGCAAGCATGCATGTGCTGCAACCTGAAGTAACGTATCTAAAGCTGGATTTATTTTTATTTTTTTCTCTTAGCTCCATCTTTAAAAAAAATTCCATCTTTTCAGTGGTCACGTTGCAGTAAAGCAGAGCATGGCTTCTCGGTGCCTCTGCTGGGATGGTTTGGTTGCAGCCCAGGATGGCGAGGCTCGAAAATGACACTGGTTGATCTCCTGAAATTCTGCTTTTTAGGCTGCACTTTGCTGTCTTGCTAAAGCTAACCTGCACCTACAACAGCCTGGTCTTTATTTGCAGCGAAAGGCTGAGGCCCAGCACTCCTCCTGGCTGATCGCGGGAACATCTGGGGCATCGCGTTGCCGAAGGGTGGCAGATGACATTTGATGTTTTAAACAAGGCAAATCCACTCACTTTTCCTCACCCCCTGCCCACAGCCCCCACACGCAGCTCAGCCTGGGCTAACGCGCCGTGGTGGGGGATAGCCCAGCCCAGCCTGGCCTTGGGTATCTGAAATACCTGAAGTGGGTCATGCAAAGCCGCCTTGGATACGGCCACGGCGCGGTACAGTCACGGCAATTAGTAAAATCAAGGTGTATTTCCTACATCATGCAGCTGGGGGCATTTTGCAACTCATTTTGCTGGAGAAAACTTGTTATTTAATTGCCTTTGCTGCTGCTGGATCAGATTCAAAATGAGTGGGAATATCGGGTCCTGCCAGATATATTCAATCATATTACTGCTTTTTTCCCTGAATGGATTCGATGTGCCAGTAAGCAGTGAAGCAGTTAAATACGGACATGTGAATGCCAGCAACGCTGTGATTTCAAAGTTAACACCCCACTAAGATGAATGAGGAAAACGTACGTCTCCCTCGACGTTTCTCTCTGTCCCTGCGGCGAGTTTAAGGGGAAAATAATTCACGATGGTCTGGCCAATTGCTAGAAGTAGGATATTTCCTATTCATTCTGATAAACTGAGAATAACATCTTATGCAGCCCTCAAATAAATAAATAATAATAAAGAAGACTGCTAAAATTCAGAATTATGGGTGAGGCGAGGCCTAGCCCTGCAGCGCTGCAAGAGGCCGGAGCTGGTGGGGAGGGTGGAGATGGGGCACGGTGGTGCCATCACACCAGCCCTGTCCCCACCAGAGGGGATGGGACACTTCCAGCGGCCCCATCCTTGTGCCCAAGTAAAACTGGGTGGAGAAGGGACAAAAAGATATGTCTAAATGAGTCCAATACTGATTATTAAGTTCCTAAGAGGCAATCTAATTTAGCTATATAAAATCATGAAAGGGAAAGAATTAATTGATACTAATGAGTTATATGAGATAGCATCATAATTAATTCCTAAATAGAAAGAGGACATAGGCTGGAGCGAGGGAGGGAGGGGGGGAAATAAGACTGGCCTATATATCGTAATAGATTACAGAGGGTATTTGAAATGAGAAACAAACTGCCAAAGTCAGAGCGGGACAGAGTTATGAAGTTGTTGCTAATGCAAATAAAAGCCTTTTCCGCGCAGCCCTGGCCATACCGGGAGCTGGGAAGCCCACGTCACACCTCTCAGGAGCGTCACGGACCCCGTCCCTCCGCGGAAGGACAAGGATTTGCACCAGGGATGCCCTGGCCCAACCTGCCTGTCAGAGAGCGCCAACACAAGACCCTTTGGGGCTTGCTAAGGTAACTACACCCATTTGATTTGATTCCTCCCCCTGAAATACCATTTTGGAGAATGTCGGTGCATAATCCCACGGTAAGTTTGCGGCGCGTTACCTCCCAGCCCCGCTATTGCTGCAGCGACCCACACAAAGAGTTTGGACGTGATACTCGGAGCAAAGTGGCTTTTTTTCTACTCCATTTTGGACCTACTTACTCCTTTGGTGCATAAATCACAGGTGACCACTCATATGCTGGAGGATAAAAGCTTTGAAGAATCACAGAAACAATAAATTTTATAGGGAAAGGGCTTTTTTTTTTTTTTTAAATCCCATAAAATCATCATCGCATGTTGAGTCCACATTCACAAACACAAATCAGAGACCTCTGTGGCCTTCCTCCTGAAAACTGACATTAAAAGTTTTTTGTTGTTCTCCACTTGAGGTTTAGTTTTAAAACAAATTCAGTTGGCAGAAATTAAATTTCAGTTACGTTAAAGCCCAAAGTATCCACATCTATTAACGCTGGTCACTCTTTTAGCGGGGAAATCATGGGTAACTCTTTGGAAATGAATAGTTGTGTTCACCGAGAGAATAAAATAGTTAGTAGCCAGAGCTCCTGGCTAGTAAAATTTCTAAGGGCATTCTATAAAAACGTGGCTTGACACAAGCTGTTTGACAGTGAGTCGGGACATGCTGAGAATCTTCTTCTGGAAACAGGAGAAGCATCCAGCATCGATGTCCTCCTTACACGAACCAGCACAATTAGTAAAAACCTGCACATCATGGGGAAACCAGGATCCAGCTTGTGCCACTGAAGCTGCAGGAACTGTAGGTGGAGTTCAACGGGAGTGGAGCTGACGTAAATAAATAAATAAGGGGCTGGGGAAGACATCGGGGTAGCCCCAAGGCTGGGGGAGAGGAGAGCGGGGCTCAGGTGCTGTCGTGGCTGTCCTCACACTGCCCTGAAAAAAACCACCCTGCCTTGGCCAAAATTCCTGTGTTTTCTGGCCATTTGCACCGTCAGTGCTTTAAACGCAGGAAAGGGGTCGGTGCTGGGGGTGGCAGAGGTGGCGGGACCGGCCGGCGCCGCAGTTGATGGATGATCTGGTGCACTGGTTTGCATTCAGTTGGGGTGAATTGGTCATTTTCGTGCTCAAAAGATGTTCCATACAATCTTTTCCATCCCCTGTAGAAGGCTCTTCCGCACTGAACAGCCCGCATCCTGATAAATGACAAAGAAAGATTAGTTTGTGGGATTAAGGTCATTTTTTTTCACGTGGTTGTGAAAAGACACGGACTTCGGTGTACAGTGAGTACCTCGTGTCCACCAGAGCCCAAAACCTTGAGTTACAAGTGTAAACCAAGTTGTCACAGTCAGCAGCCAAACCCGTTTGATCCTTGGCATCAAGGCCAATCACAGAAATAGTAATTATTCAGCTAATATGGCTCAATGTGAAATAATTGTTTGGAATCAAACGATTTTCTGTCACGGACAGGCCAGCTGGGGAACAAGCAATCTAGTAGTAAAATATGCTGTCCCCTAATGCAGCGTGGGGCTGCATGTATGATGAGGCAGTTAGGTGTGAGGCAGGACCACAAAAAAGATGGAGAAATAGGGGAGTGTTTTGGCTAACAGCTTCAAACCCCTTCTGCCACCCCCTCCTCTCTAACGGGCCCTTCTCGCACGCGTTGGTCCGGACGAAGCCGCGCTCAGAAATAAAGAAAAAAAAAAAAAAGGGGGGTGAAAGGAAGGAAGGCAGGAGAAGTTCCTGCGTTGGCTGTCTCCTCTCCGTTTGCGGGGTCTGGGGCTGGCTCTGCACACAGACAGAGCCGTGTCAACAGCGAGGCGAGGGTGACATTTCCCTCTCTCAATTACACGGGAGCTGTTCACCGCCGGTAGAAAACACACACCGCGCTCCTGCAAGATTCATTGTCCTGAGGTCAGCTGGAACTTATTGTCCTTGTTGCCTCGGAACAAGACAAATCTGACATCTGTAAGATTTGCTGTTAAATAATCCAAACCAGGAGTGGGACGGAGCCACACAGAGAAATGGAAACGTTCGGGCGCCGTGGTAGAAAATCAGTAATTTAGATACAAGGAGCTGATGCTCGTCGGCCTGGCGCGCCCTTCGTTTGCTGTTGATTGCTTCTCCTAACATTTAACTTCTCCCTTTAGATACTGCGTACACTGGAAGTTTCAAAGTCAGTGCTCGCCTGCTAATCTTTCCCCGGTATAAATAAATTAAACATTAAATGGAAATAATCTTTGGATTTCCAGCTATCTGTCTTTGGGTTTGCCTCCTGGTTTAGCGCTGCCACCGGTACCTCTCCCCCGTTAAAATGCATCCGCAGTGTATCGTCAGATGAGATGGAGATGTAAAAGCATTTTTTTTAAAAAAAAATTACACCTCAAATTTGTCGGACACCCAAGGGAGTACGTTAAAAACAATCCGCAGAAGAAAAATAGTTGGGATGAAGCAAAGCTCCCGCGCTTCACAACCAGAGCCCACCCAACAGGCTCCCCGCCGGATCCTGCTCGCAGGTGGAAAAGCCGCTCGGACGCACGCACCGAGCTCTCCCCGAATGAGCTGCTGATAAATCTAATCCTGAAGGATTGGAAATGAGGTAAAAGAAATTTTGATGAAAATTATGTACATGTACTTTGACAAGCTCATAAACACTGCAGCCATGATAAGTTTTCTTTTTTTTTTTTTTTTTTTTTTTAAGACCTGACACAACTGTATAAGCCCAAACTCTAATTTTTACAGCCCTGGGTTTGGAGATCTGTCATTGGGAGATATAATGGAAAGAATAATTGCTTGGTGGCTGCACAAACAGGAGATGTGTTGTCAGGCTGCAGTTTGGAGGCTACATCTGGCTTCGGAAATGATTGATGCTGTCTCTGTGTGTGATTTGGGAAACCATTTTTTTTTTTTTCCCCCCCCCCCCACTAATACAACCACCACGCCGAACCTTCGCGCAGCGGCAGCATTTAAATCATTATTAATGAAAACTTTTTATTTATTCCTTTTGCATCTTGGCGGTGTGGCTAGGCAACACGCAGCCCTCGCGGCGAAGGTAGGCATGTGATTTCAATTTGAAATTAAAAGTCATGTCTGAATAACAGAACAGCATTCTCATTTCCTAATACTCTGCTTTTTACTACTTTGCATTCAACTGTGAAAAGTCTTTTAAAACTCTGAACAGCAGTAAAACTTGAATGAATTTTTGACCCATTATTGCATAGCGGGTGCGCTTTCCAAGTTGGAGAGACTGCCAAGTTCTCCCCACCTAATATTTCCACTTTAATTGTGCCACTTGAGAAATTTACGTGCCTCAAAATATGGCATGAATCTTACGCTTATTGCAGTATCATTAGCAGCAACATTTAAGCAACATCTGTGTGCTATAGAACTAATTGAAGTAGCAGAAGTGGCAGCTGTAAATCCACAGGAAGATGGCAGTTTGCACCCAGCACTGCTGAGTTAGCGGGTAACTGTCAGCCTGTTCCTGCAATCTGCTCTCGAGGACTACGGTACAGGCACACAATGTCCAAAAAAATACAGCGAGTAGGCTAATGATCCTATTAACCACTTTGCTGCACCAATTTGGCTGTTTTTCCAGTTTCCTTGTTGAATTTCATTATATATTTCACTGTTCCAGTAAAAAGTCCAGTATGAGACATGTTCGCTTTTAAGCCGCTTACTTCAGGGAGTGAAGCTCCTTCTCGGTCGAATTAACGCACGAATGATTTTTTAATTTTATTTTTTTTCTTTTAAATTCCATACATCTCTCCATCTTTTCCATTGTTTAATTTTTCTTCATCACGCACGCCTCGGTGAAAAAGAACTTTTACCAACTGTTAATGCTGGTATTTAAAGCAATGACATTTTCCTCCCCGGGATGTAACATTTTCAATAATCAATAAAGCTGGGGGGAGGAGGGAAGGCTGAAGGCTTTTTTAGGTGTGCGGGTTAAAACACATCTTCATCTGAGCTGGGGATGCTGCGCGCGTGGCCTGCAGCACATCAGCCTGGGCACCGCCGCTGATTTAACTAATTGGTGATTACGGGAGGAGGAAGGTTTTTAAAGTAGCATGTCCTGGTATTACCACATAATCCAGGCACCGGGGCTCAGAGTGTCTTGGAGCATCATCACTATTTCCATCTTCATTTGCTTCTTGGGTGGAGAAAAGCAGGTTTAGAAACCACGAAATCCTCGAATTAACGTGGGGAATATAATGAAGCGTTAAATATAAACGCGTTGGTGTGAAGGAAGTGTGGTTTGTTGTTTTTTTTTTCACATCCCCCCCTGCTCCCACCGGCCCCCGGCCGCAGCACATCCCTCAGGAAGGGGAAGGGGCCGGAGGAGCCCCCTCGCCAGGGTCTATCTGCCAACGGCCCGACTTCATTAGAAACGCGGCACGTCCGCCGGGCCACCATGTGACAGGCCGGGAGCCGCCGGTATTTGTTGTCTTAATGCACAAGTACTCGGGGACTGAACTGATAAGGAAAAAACTGTTCTGAATCTGCTGAACTACACGCTTAGGGTGGCACGGACCCGCGCAATATTGAAAATCAATAGTCATGTGGCGGTTTAAAGGTTAGAGGTCTCCTGAATTAACTTTCTAGTACTAAATTACCAGCCCTTGGGTTGTTTTTATTTATTTATTTATTTATTTATTTATTTATTTATTTGTCTCCCGTTTTGTAAAGACTGGAGAGATGCATTGACTTTGAAGATGCATAGCTTGTGCTCGGAGTGAAAGGAGAAAACAGCAAAAGCTGTTAGTGCTTGGTGTGATGATTTAAGGACGAAGGTGTTTCTCATCAGCAGATTCAGATGGAACCGGGAGGTGTACAGCAATGTCAAACACGGTAATGGAGCCGTGAGCATTATAAGTAGCCTGAAAATGAAAACACAACTCCAGCCTTTTAACTCGCATCCTCTACAGTGCCTGTACTTGTATGGCGTGCAATATTTAAATTAATGCATGTTTTATTTTTAACAACATTGAGAAAATGTAAAGTAACGGTATTATTGGAAATATTTATTCATTAGGAATGAACAAATAATGTTGTCACAAATAAACTGAGTGTTTAGAGTTGAAGCCTGTGAGGACTTACACATTGCTTTTCACCCGTGAGCACAGTGCACTCCGGAGAACTATTCCAGTGTGTAGCTACTCACACGTGGAAGCATCTTCATGACTGGTCTTTAGCTCCTCTGCTTGCAGGTACTGCAAAAACCAAATCAGTTCTTATTTCATTGAATAGATTTCTTATTTAAATTTATTCCAATATTTCTCTTCCCCTTGTTTTCATTCCCCTAGGTACACCGGCAGCTTGAATTTCAACACTCAATATTTGCAACCTGGGTTAGTCTTCATCAGAACAGCTAACGGGGAGCCGGCTCCCAGTGGCCCACTGGAGCCGACACCGTGGCTGTGGGAGATGTGGGTGCTTGGCAGATGTGTGGGGGACAATCTGGTGGGTTGGCCATTAACCATTCACCGTCTTTGCATGAACCAGCCTCGGGTTGTGGTCCCCTTTGTGCTGGATGCCCACCCTGGGGGACTGCACTGAAGGAAGATCCGAAGCAGCCGTCAAGGCTTTGAAGTGGCAGGTTGAGGAGATGTGGCAGGAAAAAAAAAGCAACCAACTTCCAGGAATTTTAGACACTGATGAAGATTTTTCTTTCTGGGTCACAGACACTTCTCCAAAGCCTTATTTCTAGAAACACTTAGTCGTTTTGAGTTTTATTGACTGCGTGCAGCTCAAATTTTATTTTCTCTCATCGCCGTGTAACCGTGTATGCGTGCACCATGCCGGCTGGGTGCCAGGGCTGGGCCGCGAGCGCGCTGTGGGAGCGTGTCTCTGCCGTGGCCAGCGTGGTTTGGTTTGCCAGTCCTGCACCAGCCACGCTGGACACCCAGCGCAGCGAGCGGCGGCACGTGCAAAAGGACACACGCCGTTGGGTGTCCTGAGGCGTGAGGCCCGGCGCCTGCTTTTGGGAAGGGTTTGTGTGCGCTGGACATCACCACCTCAGCATATGCAGAAATAAAGTTTAAAATAGGGGGAAAAGAGCTGAGAAAACCACTCCGGCCCAATTACTGAACTAAAGGAAGCACCTCTAAAAACCCTCACCAAACTACACTTTGTAATCTTTTGCTAGACAAGCACCGAGTCTCTCATAAAACTAAACGGTGAACTTAACCGGTTCAGCTCTGGCACTTTCAGAGTCTCTGCTAATAAGTGTCAGACCCATCCCTGCCATCGACACGTCCAACTTCTGTTCTCTTTCAGGCGCCTTCCACCTTCGACTCCAACATGGCGGCTGCGACCGCATCACTCGTACGCTCCCGAAATCTGAACCTGAGGCAGAATTGCGTTTTGGGAAACAAACTCACAGAAGGATGAAGAGCAAGTTGTAACTAGCAAAATAAAAACCTGCTGTTAGGCGTCTGCTTGGGCGCCGTCTCAGGCAATGCTTAAGCACGTACACAGTTTTTAATTGCGTGAAGAGCCCTCCTCACTTAAATGGGATTCAGGTACCCACAAATTCGCACATAAATGGGGTTCTATCAAAGTGTAAACCAAAAAAAAACCTTCCTCTGTTTATCTGAGATCTCTGCTATCATAAACTTTTGACTAGACAGTGCATACGTTGTATCACAGATCAAAGTTTCTGGTGGAGTTTTTCCTCAGTGACCGTATTTATATAAACCTACAGATTCCTGATGTGTTGCGTGGGCACAGGAAGAGCCAGCACTGTTATGGGTGATTTTTTTTTTTTTTTTTTTTTTTTGTGAAAAAGAGCTCACATTTTACAAACACTGTTTTAAAGCATAGTTTGAACTAACATTTTCTGGTTCATACATACACAAAATAATCCTATGGAAATGCTAAGATTTATTTTTTATAACTGCCATTCTTAACTAGTGCACAATTACCTTAATGTTTATTTCTATCAGCAATCATTAATTCCCATACTACTTCTGGACCATGCTTGCACTACAGAAATAATTTTAATTGAACATTTATTAAAATAAATGCTTTGTCAGGATATACCCACTCCATCTGGCTGCACTGGACAGGCATTATTTCCTGGATGTGTCTGCTTTATACAACGTCTTCTCCCACAGCTCTCACTGACTACCAGAGATCATGATTAGATTGTTGTGGATTTTGCTCAGCAGCGTTTTCTGCCACAGCCCTTTTCTGTCTCGCGGACATTAGCTTACACGCACACTCTCCGCAGGACTCTTCCTCTTCTGCTGCACAGAATAGGGTTTATTCTGGAAGAACATCGTTAGCCCACCACTCTGACAAAAGGCAGAGATCTTCTATAAATAACCCGCCTGGCAAGGCTGGATGGGCTGTTTATTTTTTTTTATTATTATTTTTTTAATTTTTATTTTTTGTTTATGTACATGCTCACAATCACAGAGATAAGAGTTTTGATAAGAAACAAAATATGAATTGAGTTCCCAGCATTATATTTCAGCCCTTGAAAATAAACGAAGACAAGCTTCCCCCTTTCTCCCTCCCCACAGCAGTCACCTGCTGACAAACAGATTCTGGGCACTATAAAGCCCTTTTTTAGCACACTTGCTCGCTTAGCAGCCAAACATTATTTTTACTGCTGGCATGATGGACAAACACAAAACAAATGGGGGACATGCAGAATTCAAAAAACAGCAGCATTGTGCAGTTAATCCCCTATTCACCGTCGTATCAAAACACATTTTTGTTACTTTTGCTGTGATTCATCGTAATGAAAGCCACAATTTTTACAGCGTATCTCCAACCCAAACCTGGCACACAGGCTTCTCTCTTCAGCCAGACCATGGGAGATTTAAAGCTGTTACTCCTCCCGACAGGGGAAGTGGTGTTTCTCAAAACTTCAGGATGCAGCTTAATATTCATTGAGCTGGTTGGGTTTTATTTATTTCTCACCAAAACCCTCTACAGCAGTAATCGGGAACACCGCGTCACCCCCAAATTTTAAAATTTCTTTTCTGTGCTCCAGTAATTTTTCGCTCTCTTCAACATCCTTGAGCACATGCTTCATTAGGGTTTTTTTTTTTTTGTTTTTTTTTTTTTGAGGTTCTTACGTTTTTTATCATTTCTGCTCCACGTAGAAGTGCCCGAGACAACCAGGAGCTCCCACAGGGCTGTGCGATGCCTACAAGTGCTCGTGCAAGGTGGCAGGATCACCCAATATTTTGCATTTCCCGCAGCGCTGGGAGCGGTGGGCACTGCAGAAGATGGGGGCTTTCCTCTTCCCGAGGACAGCACATCTTCCCTCGCAGGAATACGATCTCTCAACAATTTCCAGAAGCCTCTCACATCAAGAAACTGAAGTGCTTGTGGCCCTCATTATGATATTCAAAGCAGGTCCACCGCAGGGAATTGAGCAACCACGTTATTTTCTCATGTTGCTTTCTGGTTTTTAGGGTTGCTTGTATTGATACGACCCTTCCGTAAGCGTGAAGAAATATTTAGTATCAAAAGGCTATTTTGAGTCAGCTCAATAGCACTAAGCCAGCTATCAAGTCCCAGATATAGCTCAGCATCCATGGTACTGTGGAACTGCTTTGAAACAAACATATATAAATTGTTTGGGTATTCCAGATAAGGGTAAAGAATAAATAAAGATTGTACCCTTTCTTTCCTTCAGAAGTACCCTGACTTGCTAAGAAGCACTTCCCCAGGAGAGTAAGTCTAGTTTCCTTTTTTAAGGCGATAACAGCAAAATTTTAGAAAGTTTTGGTTTGGGACATATCTAATTCCCACTTTTGCTTTAGCTGCAATTTCCAGAGTCTTGGTCTGACCTTTTCTCAATAGATGGATGTGTCTTCAAAAATGAACATAAACACCACGGCAGTCTGTAAATGAGGCTGCATTTCTTTGCAGGTGGAAAACCACAAAGCCGTATTTAAAAGGAATTTATCGAAAGCTTTAACCACGGCCATCTGATACCAGGACATACGGCACAGCGTAACAACGCGGCATCTCTGAAGACTGAAGAAGCTTTAGGATGAGATTTGAAAGCTCTGCAGATGATGGGGCTGTGGCAGGTCCGAAAGCAGAAACCAAAACAGAGTAGCAGAGCGCCTGATGTAAAGCCCAGAGGTCACAGTCCCTTCCCATTGCTTGCAAACACTTCGCTCAAACCCGGAGGGAACCATGAGCAGAAGATGACTTAGGTAAAGGAAATGTTGGGACGATGGGTGAAGGAAGATGGGAAATCCGTCTTACCAAAAATTAGTTGTGGTGAATTCCTAGCAGAGACATCATCCAAGCCCAGGGATTCAACAGGGACCAGAATTAACTTCCAGAAACTTGGAAGTAAGATCAAAGTGTAAGCTTTGAGTAGCTCGATACTCCAGGATAACACATCTATCCCTAATAACTGACCTCAGAGCATATATAGGTTATACATCATTTTGCAGCGCATTTGAGACGCAGTATTTCTATGAGGATTTAATTTGACAATGATGGAATAATCTTAATTTAGCAGAATGTCTTCATTCATGGATGGTGCGTGGTGTCGAATCAACAGTCACTGTATTTGTTTTATTGACTTCTGTTGTCAGGCGCTGAAGACTCTGACTCACAGACACTTGGCACACGCTACATTTTTTCTTATTCTGAAAGCTTTTATGCAAAATATGGTTAGAGTCACTCCCTGCCCAAGGAGGTAATGGATTCACTATAAAAACGTGACATTAATTATTCTTTTGACTGTGAGGGCAATAATGAGGCCTAGTTTTCCTCAAAGAAGTGTAGATAAACATGACTTTATAATTACATTTTCCTTAATAACTGATTGATATATTTGCTGGTTAACAAGTTACAAAAGTGTGTTTTGAGGGAAGGTAACTGAAAGCCAGGTTGAGATCAAGATGGGGATGGTTTTTGAGCTCAAGAACGTTCAGATGGACGACGGGGCTCAGGGTCATTGCAGATTTCGGGTCACAAGGTCCATATTAAGGTTCCAGTAGGATCCATGTCCTCGTCCAGCCTCTCAGCAGAGGAATGGGGTAGAACACGGGGCCCCATAGCCTGACCTCCCACCACGTCCTGATCTCTCCCAGCTCCACAGGGCTGTTGGATGGGTCCCGGGACCCTCTTCTGAAAGGTGCCACCGTGGTGTACAAAGGACCTACCTCCAGTTTTGCTGCCTTGCTCAGCAGTGGCAGGAGGTGGGTGATTTGTCCAGGACCCTCTAAAGCACAGGCAGGCGATTCACCATCAAAAGCTTTGGCTCCAGCACCAAACACTGGAATTTGGAGGTATCTGTTGCAGAGTATCACAAACCAAAGAAGTTTAATGGTTGGCCATGTAATACAGAAATAAAATTGGGCAAAAATTATATGCAGTTTCAGTCTATGTATGGCAAACAGAAATCTGCTGGCTTATTTTATGAACAGAAAAGGCTTCCTGCTTAAAAGGTTAGACAGAAATTTAAAAGGTAACTTGAGATGACAGTCAAGTTGTGAAAAAAGAAAAGAATCCAAGAGGCGTCCCTGAGGAGAGGAGGGAGCACAGCAATGTGACCATCAGGTACTCATGTGTCAAGGACAGATGATCTGCCCATCATAATTAAAGAGAGAGACTTTAAAAGAATCTCAGGGAACAAGGAGGTGCCAGGAAAACTTCAGTGGAGCCGTAGCTTTTTGCTCAGACAATGGGAAACGAGGAGGAGAGGAGTCAGTGCGAGGTGGTTCACAGCAGGGACAGCTATCCTGAGCTGACAAAACTTCCCGGGCTCTGCGCTCGACCTGTGATTAATCGCCCAGACACACAAAGCACCGGCTGCGACCAGGAACCATCCTCCTAATGCATGTCACAAACTTCATAATTCCACTTGGAACGAGACAACAGCAAGTTAAATTCCTGGATCACTGTCACCGTGTCACTTACAGAAGAAGTTGCACCGGGGAACAGTTGGCTATTGGAGTAATTTGAATGGAAATGTCAGTTTTCACAACCTATGATTTGAGGTAAGTGCCCTGCTATTATACAGCAGCTCTGTCAGGCAGCCAGGGCTGAGTGCATGCCGTGACCTCCCCTCGGCAAACGCATCCTCATCCCCAATCCTGCCCCAGCCTCCTCCTGCAACCCATCGCCGCCGAAAAATTAACATTTCCTTCTCGGCAACGCCCTTCGTTCACATGGACAAACATTGTGTCTTCCCTTGTCCTCGCCTGATTTTAATTCTGATTTTGTATTCTGTTCAAAGGAACGAGCTTCAAAACCGTACAGAAACAGTGAGCTGTTTCTGAATAAATTGATTAATTGAGATTTGCATTGACCTCCGGGCCGGTTTCGTCTGAGTAAGGACTTCAGAATGTGGTCAATATGTCTTACTGCTAAATACTTGCAGAAGTTGCGACATAAGGTTGTACACATCTTATACACATCTGTGACAGATTCAGTCGATTCCCTGTGCTGTGCGGGGAAAAAAATACTTGCTGTGCAGAAGCGCCACAGTTTTGTCTAGTACCTGCCCTTCAGTTACACCTTTATAGCTTTATTCAGATATTTTGGTATCTGAAAGGCAGTTGCAGCCTATGATTTGCCTAGACTGATTCAGAAGGAAATTCAGGAGATAAACCAGCCTCGCTATCAAGCAGAGGAGCTCTCAAACGTTTAACTTCAATCAGTTAAACTTCAATTCAAACCATACTGATTTAAAAGCCTCCAAACACAATATTCCCCCAATTTAACTAAATTGCAGCCTGCGTGAAGCCTGAATAAATGCATGTGTGGACCTGACCTAAAAGCGGTAGATAATAAAAGCAGGAAACACTGGCTACGAGTAATCCAGCTCGCAGGAGGATGGAAAGAAAAAGGGGATGTAAGAAAAAAGGCCTGACAGAAGGGGAAAGTTGTCGTGAGAGGCAAAGGGCATCGCTGCCACCCCTTTTTGAGCCAGCCTGCAGGATCAGCATCCCTCGGTGCGGGCCAAGAACCGTCCTTCGTGTGCCAGCCTGCACAGGAAAGGCTTGCACAGCCAGGTCCTACATCTGCAGTTTAGAAAAGGAGAAGGAATTGACCTGAGGGATCTTCTCTTGCCTCTGGATGAGTGTACTCAGCTCCGGGAGTTGTGCGTGTTGAGTGCTGGTACTGGGAAGCAGCAATGGGGTAAGCGTCTTTGGTGGGTTTCTCCTCCTTGGAAAAGCAGGTTGCCTTATTTTATCAAAAAAAAAAAAAAAAAAAAAAAATCTTGTTGTTCGAAAGAAGAGATATGACAGCAGGATATTTGGAGTTTGCTATCCTCTATATGCAGGGGATGATAAAGAAACTATTGTGCTGTTTACACATTGCCCATGGTGCCACTGACGTTGGGGTATCTCCAGGCAAAGTGAAGAGCAATTACTACAACTATTTGTACTTTGAAAGGAGTGGCTTAGCGAGTCGGTAAATACAGTTTTCTATGCCAAACACAAATACGGCGGGAGAACAACGCTCCTGCAAAATGCGAAGCGAAAGAAATAGAAAACAAGTCAAATTTAGATTTTTGCCTGCAGGACAACTGACAAACCAAGAAGCTTTCCTGGCTTCAAAACAGCTCCTCAGATCACAGGTGGTTGTATTCTTAAAGGGTAAAAAGCAAAGCTGTCTGTTTTTACGGAATCCTTTTCAGGCTTCCTACTCTGTCGCAGGCACCAGGCTTTTATGTGTGCCCAGGCAGAAGAGGCTGGATCCTGTTGCAACACTCTGTTGGACTATAAACCAATGATATTTGCTTTACCTGTGCACTATCTTCCATGGAACAAAACAACATTTACATCTGGGATCAATTTGCTTGAAATTAAAGTGCAGCTGCTATATCTCTTCTGCATCAAAAGTATAGTGTTAAGGCTATAACATACAGACAGTTACACATTACTTTGCATTGTAATATTTAGATTTGTGTCATTTTCCATCTGAAGTAAAAAGCATCTTTAAATAAATGAGTGATCTTATACTACATATTTTATGGGCTGTGTACTCAGCAAGATATATCTACATTTGCAATGTGCGTGTACTCATCTCCAATTTCAAACTACGTATTTAGACCTTGAATTTTAATGCTTAAACAAAAATGCAGTGTAGGAATAATTTGGACTGTATGCTCGGAAAAGTTCTGCCGTGTTTGTACAAGGGGGTTAGATGAGTTTTGTAGTATCCTCGGGTAAAAGACGAGCTTTTCCAGCTCGTTACTGCAGATCCTTTCCCTCTCCCCTGTGCATAGAGGGGGTCTCTCTCTATACCCCCCTTTAAAGCTGGGATGCACAAGCTTTTCGACGGGGAGGGTGACACTGGCAGCTCACCAACAGCCGGTTTTTGCATTTCCATCGGCATACAAGCCATGCTTACAAAGGATGGGTGCACAGGGATTTTATTTTTTACAGATAAGTTGCTGAAAACGCCTCCAAAGTGAGATTGTGAGTTTGGTATCCGTGAGAAAGCGACTGCAGCCACGGAGCGATCCCTGCTGCCACGCGGGGTGGGGGCGGGCGCCGGAGCGTGTCCCTGAGGTCACCCCCTCCTGCTTGTCTCTCCTGGACCTCTGCCACCCGGTACCTGCGCTGACAGACCCATCCCTCAGCCTCTGCAGCTCCTCAATAAACAACCTGCCAGGGCACGGTGGGATCTACCACCCCATCACCTCAAAGAGTCACCCAGGTGCAGGTCGTGGGCTCGGCTCCGCGTCGCCGTGGCCAGGAACCGCTATTGCGTGGTCACCCAGAGCAGTGGTTTGTGCCACGTTTTGCTCGTTGTCATCAGAAGCTGACACCAAGACCTCCACCTCCAGCATGCTGCCGGGGCCTTTGGGCCTCCAGTGACAGGTAAGGAACTTGCACGGGGTCCATGAGGAAGTTCACCACTGGGATGGAGCCAACTGGTGAAGGCGGACAGGACATTTCCGATCACTTTTAGGTGTTACTGATCCCCACGCAAAGGCCCATTTGCTGCAAAAGGCGGCCAGCAACACACAACACACTTTGTCTGAACTCTGGGGACAATGTGGCCACGAGGTTTCCAGTCAGTTTTACCCAACACTGCTGCTTCTCAGCATGGTACAACTCCCTGCCAGGAGGGGGCAGAGAGGGGGGATGAGTCTCTGGAGCCAAGGAGCCAGCGCCAGGCCCCGAGGGAATGGCCTCAAGCTGCCCAGGGCAGGGTCAGGCTGGCTCTGAGGAAGGATTTCTGTGCAGAAGGGGCTGTTGGGCGTTGGAATGGGCTGCCCAGGGCAGGGGGGAGTCCCCGGGATCCCTGGAGGGGTTGAAGAGTCGGGCTGAGCCAGCGCTGAGGGATCTGGGGGAGTTGGGAACGGTCAGGGGGAGGGTCATGGTGGGGCTGGAGGAGCTGCGAGGGTTTTCCCAACCCGGATGATTCTGGGATTCTGTAAGCCTCTATGTTTTAATGCATCTCCAGATCACCAGATTCAAGTTTGATTGGTTGCTGACAATCGAATATTGCAATTGGCAGAAGTATGTAGGAAATGCACTCCAACCGGGGTGCTTAACAGGCCACCAAAATATGAGCCCCCCCCCCCCAATAAATAATCAATCATTTGAAAAGAGGTTTGGTGCTCTCCAAGAGCTTTGGGTGCTCTCCCCCAGGGTTCTTCTGTACCCCCAAATCTTAGACAAATGGCAAGAGCCATTCAAAACCAATAAAATCTTCTCCTGAAACCAATATTGTTAACCTGCTTTTGCTTTCCAAAAGAGAAAAAAAAAAAAAAAAAATCTACATGACGTTGGAAAGAGGACTGGAGTCCGAATTTTCATCGAGTTTTCCCCTATAGTTCCCAAACAGAATTTTTCCCGTTTTCCAGAGAAAACAGTCTCTACGGTTTAAAAAGCATATCTAACTCCACAATTCTCATATTGTTTTACTGCCAATGGCAAGAAACAATTTAAGAGAAAGCCCAAGAAAACAACTGTCCAGGATAACAGCTATCGAGCACAGAGCAGGGCAATTTAGTGAAATCAAGATCAATGGTTATGTAGGTAATTTCAAATACGGAGTATTCTACCTTAAAGCACAGCGGATTGGTCGAAACAAAAAAATGGAAGTGCAACATTTTCAAGCTATCATTTCCTCCCAGCAGCTGCAATATTTTGTGTTTCTGTGAAGATGAATCAGACCTTTTTTTTTTTTTTTTTTTTTTTTCTTGCAACAGTCATACACACGCCGCAGCCTCCGTTGCGCGCTGCTCACACCAGCTGCGCAGGAACCCCAGCAGATAAAACGCTGTAGGACCTCAACATCTTCTGCAGCTTTGGTAAAAAAACAAAAAGGAACTTTTTCCAGAGCAATCCCGCAGTGGTTGACATAAGGACGTATGACTGTGAAAGAGAGGATGCTGCTCATCTAAAACAGCCAGATTACGTACCTGGACTTTATCCGCTGCCTGGAGAAGAGAGACAACCAATTAGTCCAACACAGCTTCTTTGCCATACCCAGGTTGGAAAACAGATTGAAGGGGTCAAAAAATTCAGAAGGCTCCACATGATCTGACATTTGCCTTGTCACAATTTTCTTGACAACCAGAAGGTTGGAGACAGTTTGCTGGTCATCAGGAGTGGCGGTACGGGAAGACTGATTACCGAGCTGGGGATGAGAAACCACTCAATTAACGCTCCGCTCGTTTTCAAAGCAGTGACTTCTTCAATAACTCAGGATGGGTTTAGTCTGCTCGTTTTAGAGGACAAACGTGCTGTAAAATTAGTTGCTGGAGTATGCAAACACCTCTTTAGTTTGCAGCCCCCCGGTGTTGCTTTTGCAGCGACAGAGGTGATCTCCAATTCAAGCAATATCCGGAGGCTCGAGCTTCATCCCCGCGTCGTCCTTCTGGCGCTTGGTTGCATTTGCACAATTATCTCCACTGCAAAATGCGTCGGGGGTGGCTGAAGCGACTTTCGTCAACAATATATCGGTTTCATTTCAATTTTTGCTTTCACTTCCCATTTTAATTTTTTTTTGGCTACATTAAAAATAACTCTCCGCAGAATTCATTCCTGGAATGGGAAGTTTCTCAGCCTGTGATGTGGGAGTGGACACTCACCTGCCATTATTCCTGGGGTGAGCTCTGTGCCCTCTCTGCCCGCTGCCCTGGTATACACAAAGCCTCTTTGCCTTCAGCTACCCCGTGTAACTGTCAAATTTTTTGGGGTGTCTTGACATCTACTGCAAGGATGAATTTATACAATATCCTGATGTCATTTTATAGATAAAAATCAGAATAGTTTTATATTCATCCCCCATACTGTGTGATGTAACCCTGTCCCTACTGCCACCCACCCGTCACAGCCGCTGCGAGGGGCTGGGGCTCACCCTCCTCGCTAGCCCGGCCCTATCGCTGGTGTCAGAGAGAAAATAAAAAGGTCAATAGCCCCGAGAACAGGAATTGTGTGTCCTAGCGGAAACAGGACATTTTGACAGGTAGAAGTGGAGATCCTCGCTACTAACCCACTCCTACTGGTCCTGCTCCAAGCCGCAGGCCTGAAGGAGCTCGCCTTCTGCTTTGTGACCAGGGGTTAACCTTACAGAGCGGGGCAGTTGGGATGATGCTATTTAGACAAAGCTTTAAAAAATGCAGCCCAGTCCAAAGAAACCCTCCCATGAGGGCCAGTCTGGTGTCGGCTGGAGGTTGGGTCAGAGCTTCTCACAAAGAGGGGTCCCAACACACACAGTCTTCTCCCTCCAAATTAATTCATCCGAAATAAGGCTGTTCCCGAAAGCCTTTCGAAGAGTCGCGACAGCTACAGTAGCTTGGCCCAAGGGGCCGTGTTAAGGACAACTTTCTGCAGGTTCTAGATAAAATAAAAAGGCATTTTTTCTCTCTCTCCTCAGCGCACAGTCCTGACCCCGCCGCATCCTTCGGCCGCGTGATGTGACTGCGCTGGCGTCACCCCGGCTGGCGAGGGCGAGGGCTGGGACGGCGGCGCGGGACATGATCTTGCCTGTTTTCCTGCGAATTACGGCGGTGGCCTGTCGGGTCACCTCTCCTCTGCTCATGACTGCTGCCCGCCCCCCCTCATTCCGCCGCAGGCAGCACGGCCTGCCGGGGACCCCGGGGGGCACCGGCAAACGCAACCGAGTCAAAGGGGAGAGGGGGGACGGGCGCAGCAGGTGCTTTCCAGCCATCCCAGCTGATTTCTCAGGCGGCGGCCATATTCCGGCTGGAGAACACAAAGTTTGTCACCGCGTCGCTTTAACTCCGTGTGTCAATGATGATTCGGTACAACAGCTCACGCTGCAATATTCTGCTAATTCCTCAAAACCTCTAAATCTCGTGAGGGCTCTACACCCGCAGAACCTCCGGGGCAGGCACACTTTGGGTAAAGTGCTACCCCAAGCCTCTCACGAGACAATTACCTGTAACTAAGAAGATAAAATGGGTTTGTGATTAGATTTTGCTTGCGAGCGTTTTGTTCCGAAAGGACAAAGGCATTTTTTCCCTGGGCATGACGAAGAAATCATCCCATTGCACCAGTTATTTTGTTATTTGACTACTGACAGACTGCTGCTTGCCCACCGCCCCCTAAAATTAAACCTGCATTTAGACGTCATGCTGATGGTCGGTTCAAAAGCAATGTAAAATGTGTTTGCTTGATAAAAGCAGGAATAAGGACCATGTTCCAGGCTTACACTTTTAGAAATTCTGGGTCATAATCAACGTTGAGCTTCCTAGGAAAGCTCAGCCATGACACCCAAAAGACGATTTAAAAAAGCAGTAATTTTTTGAAACGTCAGTGGAAATACAACAGGTTTTCCTTCTGTTTGTTGGAGTTTTAAAGGTTTAAGTCAAGCCTGGATCAAAAAACACTCGGGATTCTCACTCCTGGTGTCCTGCCCTTGTACTCTGGCCACAGCTTCAAGCGGGAGCTGCCAAGGGCTCAGCGCTGCACGGGTGAGCTCGGATCTAACTCACGGGATGACTCCAACGGCCGACCTAGAGCTGGGACAGGCGTTTCTGCCTGGAATTGGGTCACTTCAACGTTCATTGGGAAGCGAAAATCGCATCCTCACAAGGTCGCTCTTTTCCTTCAGTAAAAGGGTTGCAGCTGCTTTTTTCAGTAACTACCACCAGTTCCGCACTTGGGATCACTTTATTTTAATTAACCACCGTCTCTCTCAGCCCGGGTTGAGCCCCATCCTCGAGGGCTGCCCAGGGCCGAGCTGGGAAGAGCCCCCCGCTCTGGGCTTGACCTTCACCCTCCTCGCTCGTTGAGCTCACGTCGACTTAGCTCCGCTTTTAAACCCCACAGTACCTACATGCAATCTGCAGCAATAATTTCTACAAAAGAAGAGCGACGCCACACTGAATAATATACCTCAGGTAATGCCAGCACGGGTCCAGATCGACGGGCGCCCTGTGCTGCCCTGGCACCTGGCAGCATCCATGGCTGGATGGAGGTGCTGGACCAACACCCGTTTTTCTGCAATTTCGATGAATACTGGTCAAGGAGGAGAGCCCAGGAGTCCTCCATGCTCCTTGCAGGTCTGTCATGCTGAAGAACTACTCACTGCAACAAATAAAAAGCCCGGTTTAAAATAACTAAACAAGGCACTTAAAGAGGTTTTAAAAAAATTGATAACTAAACATACTTTACGGGATCGATCTTAATTACTGCCCAGGCGGAATTTTTGTCTTCTGGCTTTTTTCAATAAAAAAACCCCACCCACCCAGCCCAGCCATTAATGAGAAACGTTAAAGGCTCGTTAAAAATATCCTTTCATCAGGCCAAGGCGCTGCCAGCGCCCCGCGCTCACGTCAATTTTCACCTTGTGGTCCAGCTACCGCATCTCGTCGTGGCTGATGGAGCCCAGACCCGCTGCTGCCGCCGGCTCCGGGCAGGCTGTGCCCCCCACCCCGCAGCCCCTGCGGCCCCCAGCCCCCCGCTTTCGGCTGCCACCCGCCCATTACTTCACACGGGCCGGGGGCTGGTCTGGATCACCGCATGCCCCCCCTCGGGGACTGGGAGGGAGATGGAGGTGGCTTCCCGCCCTCCACCTTCAGTCTGCAGTGATGGGGACAAGGGTGCCCCTCCTCACTCCCCCTGCTATAGTAATTTTGAGGGAAAAAAGGTGTTTTGAACACTGGGGTGGGGGAAGAAAAATAAATCAGATTTGCCCCTCGCTAAAAATGGCACGCAACAAAAAATAACGATATTGAAAGCCAATCATCTGGAAATCCCAGACTCAAGGAGAGAGAGAGATTAAAGGTTTTGCCAGGGCAGATTTTCAGAAAAAAAAAAAAAAAAAAAAAAGAAAAAGAAAAGAGAGAATCACTGGGAAAAACACGCCTTTTTCAAGGCACAAATTAAGCGTATTTATTTGTTGCTCACAGCCTACGCGTGCTATCGGAAACAAAAATAGCACACAGCCCCTCGACAAGCTGCATTTGCACATCAGCGTAACTGAAATATCCTCTCTGCTTTAACAGCAAGTGAGGGGACTCTCAGTAATATTTTCCATTGTTTTTAAAGCAGGGAGCAGAGGGGACAGCCGCTCGGCAAGGGCAGGGGAGTCTGACAGAGAAGCCTTTGAACGGTGTTTCTATTCAATTTCTGTAAGAATATAAAAGGAATTACAATTAAATCTGTAAATGCAATTCTTTGAGGATTTTTACATTCCTGTAAGATCCTTACTGAGAAATTACTCTTGAAATAGTACATAAATCTTACAGGACTCCCTTTGGATTACTGCGCTTTAAGTTTTTAAGCAATCTTTCCATAGGTTTATTCTTTTATTGCATTTTCTTTAAAGAAGCAGGTCTTCAGCACCACCTCTCACAATAAACATTTTAATACCGACTCTCTCTCTTTGTCCTGGGTGCAATACATACCATAAACATTATAATTTTTAAAATTCGGCAAAGCATTGGGAAAGATGATTAAACGTAACGATCTGTGATATCTCTAAAAGAAAAAACGATCTGTGATGTTAACAGAAGTTGAAAATCACTGCTTCTTGCCCGTAGCTTAATATTGTTTGGGAAGTGGTGGTGCTGCCCTAGCAACTACGTCACCGTTCCTTATTCACTGATACAGCAGATATCAAGCACTGCTGAAAAAGTGCCCGGTGCTTGAGAACCGCTCTGAAAAATTAAATGGAAACTTCACGGGATGAATCTTCCTCGCCCTGATCAGATGACTAATTCCTCTAATTCCTAACGAATCGGTTGCACGAGAGAAGAAAATTTGGGCGCATTTCTAAAAATGTCCCTACCACTACAATGAATCGTTTTTCTGTTTAAGATGCTTCCCGTATGAGCTCATTACGTCGCAAACTCGGCTTGCATGAAAGTGATCTGTGAGGATCCTTGAGCCTGGGGCCCTGTTCCATTTGGTATTGATACATCGGATGTAATCTGCATTTTTCATTCCGGCGTAAAACAGTACAACCAGTGTAGCTGCAATTCTGCTGTAAATCCGACGCAGGAAATACAACACAGTGCTTCAAAAATATTTCTATTGGCCTTAGGACCGGCTGCAGAGCCTGTTTTGTATGGGAGAAAAAAAAAAAAAAAAAAAAAAGGAGAAGGGAGGGGGGGAGTGGAGAATGACCCACTGCAAAATTCAGTTTCTTCCGTGGTCAAGGACATCTATTTCATTATAAATGTAGTTCCGCCAAAACAAATATTATTTTTGAATCTTTCATTATCTTAGTCTCTGGAAATGGGCTAAAGCAGCATGTGTTGGTATTAGCCGCCGCAGAGCCAGCTGTCGTGCCTGGCTGCACAGTGTCTCAATGTCAGCGGTTCAAAGCGCGGCGAGGCTCGGTGCGGGAAACTCGATAGGTCAGAGGAACCCAATTCCAGGCAAAAAGCACATAGCTGTCTTGTGTGCGCGCTTTTTGTCTTTTTTTTTTTTTTTTTTCCCCCCCCCCCTCCCCTTGCCTTTTTCACGTAGGCAGAGCGAGAGGCTTGGACGCCTGCGTTTTAATATCTTTTCTTCAGCTCCGTGTTTCCACAAACTCTGCCGTGACCTCCACCCTGGAGAGGCTTTGGATGAGGATCCCTGGGCCGGGGGAACCCGCGGGGGGCAGAGAGCAGCGCCGGGGCCAGACCCCAGCCCCATCCTGCCCTTCCTTGCCATTATTTTTTTTTTTTTTAATTTTTTTTTTTTTTTTTTTTTTTTTACATTTTTGGTGTTAATGATTATTTTTACCAATTTGCCAACGCGACAGCCTCTCCCGGCGGGGCACAGCAGCCCCAGCATCCCACCAGCCTGGTTGGGGGGGCTGGGGGGGGCACCCCCAGCACCCCCATGTTCCCCCAAATTGCTGGTTGGGGGGACGACGGGGCGGGGGGGGACACCCGGGCCCGGCCACCGCCCCTTCCCTGCGCCTGGGCGCCCTCTGTCGGACAGCGCTGCCCATCCTGCCTGTCCCTGCCCCTTCCCTGCCTGTCCCTGCCCCTTCCCTGCCTGTCCCTGCCCCTTCCCTGCCCTTCCCTGACTGCCCTTGCTTGTCCCTACTTGTCCCCGCCTGTCTTTGCCCTATTCCTGCCTGTCCTTGCCCATCCTGCCTGTCTCCTTGCCCATGCCCATCCCTGCCTGTCCCTGCCCAGCCAGTGTGTGTCCCCCCCGCCAAGGCTCCCATAGAAACTCTGAGCCAGAACCTGATTTCGCTCAGTAAGTTGGGGGTTTGCCTTGGAAAGGCGTCACCCGCCCCGAAAGCCAGCGCCGAGAGTCTGCAAAAATAAAGGTACACCCTGGAAAAAAGCAAACACCTTAAGAAAAACAGCGAGGGATGTAAATGTGAGAAAGGTTAAAGTTTACGTTTGCTACCCTCTTCTTTTGTTGGTAGCACGTATTATAAAAAAAAAAAAAAATACACCCAAACTGTACATATTATAAGGCTATATTTTTATCTCGGGGTTCTGGTGACACGTACAAACCACTTGAGCTTTACTTTCGTGGTTTATATTGCCACCAGAAACCCTTGATAAAAATACAGCTTTATATTGTACAGTTGGGTATAGTTTATTTTCTCCATATATCATATACTGTGTTTTATTTATAAACATACACAAAGACACTTGCACATGCAAAGCAGTTTTTTTATTGAAGTAATTCTGAGGTATCAATAATACTATATTAACTAACACATTCTAACACAATAATTTCTTGGTTAGCAATGGCCTTTCTAAAGAGACATCTATGAAAATATGATAAAACACATAAAAAAATCAGTATTTCCATGTTACAATTTACGATTCCCATACTGAAAATTTCAGCTTCTGTTGGCTCGTACTTGCAGAGAACCCTGCTTAAACCACCTCCAAATGTAGCTTTAACATCTCTTGAATACCTGAATCCTTTCTACAGAGAGGCTACGGGAAATAAAGCTTCGCACAGCAGAGAAATGCAAAAAATCTAAAGGAAAAAAGAAATCAAACGGTAACAGGAAACGTGCTGCTGATAAAGATGCAACCACGATGAGCTTTTCAATATTTTGCCCAAGTTGCGCTCATCAAACTGCTTATTTAAAAGATACTTTCCACACAACTTGCCAGCAGCTTCTCTTCAACTGCTTTTTCCACCAGTCACAAAGGCAAAAATTTTTATTCCCATCTCTCGCGATCTGAAAAGAAAAGCCGGGAACAAGCGACTCAACAGCCACTTGCTTCGGAATGCATCTCGGGGTGCTCCCGTTTACGTAAAACGCCGTTTCCAGCCCCA
Organism: Athene noctua; assembly: GCF_965140245.1. NCBI lineage: Eukaryota > Metazoa > Chordata > Aves > Strigiformes > Strigidae > Athene > Athene noctua. The sequence goes on along the minus strand of NC_134041.1, from coordinate 66,029,236 downwards.
AAGAGGTGAGGGGAGTCCTGGGCAGGAGGATGGTGGGGATGAGCGAGCCAGGCCGGGCAGGAGCGGGCAGCGGCCTCCTCGGGGGGAGGCTTGCACCTCACATTCGCCATGTCCCTCCCACTCCCTTATCTGTGCTTTAATGGACATTAAAAATAGAACAAAACAGGACTGGAGATGGGAACAAAAATCCATGCACAACAGGCCTGGCCCGCTGTAGTCATTCTGCTGTAAAATGTAAAAACAAGAAAGGGCAGACGAGCTGCATCCCTCAGGACACATCCCGCTTTTTTAATATAGTGGTGCCACCACACATTTCACTTTGGATGTTGCATTATATTTATATGTCACTCAAATATTTACCATTTTTCTGAATTCTGCTGGGTGCTCTGAGAGCTTGTTATAAGCCAAGGATCCGCGGTTGTATGTCTTGGCTGGTTAGCAGCCGTGGCTGAGCTGCATCAATATGCTAACTTCTCTTTCTGGAGCTTCTCGTGCGACAACAGCCACTCTTTCATGAGGTTCCCTCCTCCGTAGTTGCCCGTCTGCCCGCTGCTGCAAATGACCCTGTGGCACGGAATTATGATGGGGATCTGCAAAACACACAAAAAAGAAGGAAGGGATCAAAGGCCGAGGGTGGGGGAGAGGCCCGTAAATCCACCCTGAAACCAGGAGTTGTCTGCAGGGAGAGGGAGGGAAGGATCCGGGACAAGGAGGTGGCGCTGGCCCAGGCTGTTCGGGCTGAGCTGGTCACGGGTGCTGAAAAGCAACCCAGTTCCTCAGGAAAAATAAGTATTAGGAGAAATTTGAATACATAAAAATGATGTAAAGTCTTAAAAAGGGTAAACACGATCTATTAAATCCCATCTATAAAATCTCAGCGAGAAGCTGATTTTCCTGCCCCAGCTCCCCCCAGCAGCCCGGGGGGGCGGGTGGCGAAGCCTCTCAGACCCCCAGCGCACACGAGGGTAGCGAGGAGGTACAGGACGACCACTAATCACCATCCCGGGATTAGAAGAGGACGTTTTTCTGGAAAAAAAAAACCCAGACCACTGAGCAGATCACTTCCAGGAGGAGCTGCTCCCCCGGCAGATCTCCTCTGCTCACTATAGCACCTCCACGTGCACTGCTGAAAAATTCCATATAAGAACAAGGCGCTATTTATTATTTAACAGCAGGTCAATCCCAAATGGGTTGTGAATTTTTAAAACCTACAACAGGAGAGATTTAATTCACACCTAACCAATTTAAGAACTTTTTTCCTGGTGCCTTCTACTTTGTATCATTTACAGCCAAATGTCACGGATTCTGAAAAATCAATGCAAGAAGTTACATAATAGACTGATAATGTAGAGAAGTACATAAACACTTTTTTTTTTTACTATTATTTATTTTTTATTACAGGTGATTATCATAGTTGAAGTACACACCATAAAAAATGCAATACATCATCTCTAATCACGCCGTATGTGTTTTGGTAACTGCATAGTAATTCGATTGCAATCACGTAGCTGTGAAAACAATAACTCACTAAAAAGTGCAGTTTTCACAAATTTGGATATTTTAAGTCAAAAAGTATAATTTATTTATATACAGACACACAGACAAATTACGTGCTTTACACTGACTTATTTTAATCCCCTTGAATAGTTATTTCAGTACGGTTCAAGCTGTACTCATATTTGAGCCTGGGACACACAAACGCCAACACAGCTGAACACCTACTGGCCAGACCTTTATAAACTGGGGGGTGGTGGTGGTGTTTGGGGGTTCTTTTGTGTTTTTTAAAGTAATTTTAATGGCTGAGGTTTAAAATCTCAATCTGGGCCCACAGGCTATCACATTAAACGGGAATACACATAGGTGCTTACTGTTAATCAAGGTTTAATAAAAAATGCTTATAATAGCTGCTTTATTTGGAGCTGGCGATGCCACAAGTGAATTACGCATCCATGACAACTCCAGCAAGCACCGATAAAATCTTTACTCTACACCGTGCCATCCTGGTTTATGACTTCTTTAAAGAAGTTGGGTTTTATTGCAAGTGGTTTTTCTGGTTTGGGATTTCTCCGTCTTTACAATCCATGTGCAGAAGTCACTGCAGGCAGATTTTCTTGAGCGACAAAGACATAACGAGCCATAATAATACACTGTCAAAAAAAAAAAAAATCTCCAAGGTTAATTTGCAATTCTTTAAAAATATACACAGTAAATCAGCATATTTTGATGGTAAGGCTATAAATCTTGGTACGGACAGGGGCCAAAACCTCCTTCTGAGCCAGTTCCCTGCTGCTGCTCAGATGGTGCTAAGACACTCGAACCACGCGGCCCGCGTGCTGGGGGATTCTGTGAGGGAGGGAAGTTGATGAATTCTCCTGCTAAATTGTGTAAGAAGATGGAAGGTGCGTCCAAAACAGAGGGAAAAAAGGACTTTATTTTCAGGTGGTGTGAGCTGGTGGGGTCTTGGGTGTCCCAGCGTCGGCGCAGGACCCGTTCACGCACGCAGGGACGTGTGGCTACGCCGTTTACCATCAAGCAAGGAGAGGAGGACACGAAATAAATGTAGATTTTTTCCATGCCTGAAATAAAGAATTTCCTACTGAGTTTGTCCTCACACACGCCAGCGCCCGTACTTCACCCTCACAGCGTCGGATGGGAAAGAAAATGCGGTACAAAGGCTGTATCAGCGCTGTAATTTAAAAATATTGAATATTGCTTCAGTTTGGCTTAATTGTGGTGACAACTTTCAGACTACTAAAATAATTAAAGCTGCTAAAATTTATTAGGGCCCTAAGGACATTTTAGAGGGAGTACTACCCTAGTCTGGAGCTTTAATGCCTCGGCTACATTTAATGTAATTTTTATCAATAACCAAGCAGCTCATAATATTATAGCTCTGCTGAAATCTTCACGCTGTGAAATCTAATTCATCTAATACATGAATCCATCACTTACACAGACCCTACCTCAAACGCTATAAAACTTCCAAACCCAGAGATTTGTCTCCAACAAAAATAACACGAAGGGGCCCTCGGATCAATAATGGAGTCCCTCTGATTCGGGCACCAGCTGAATATTTTCTCCAACTTTGCTTTTGTTCTTCTGGGTAGAGGCCCACAAGGGAAAGAGCTTGTTTTCACTCGCAGCCTCATCAATACCTAAATCCTGGTGAACAAGTGACACTGAGAAGCTGTAATCAATAGCTCCCTGTGCGTTTTTTCTTCTGGTCAAATGGTTCAGCACTACTGACAGCCCTGACACTCAGAACATGATGCTAAATCTTTATCAACAGCCATCTGGGTGACTGGCAGAACAAGACTCGGGCGGTCATTAACGCTCGTGGCAATCTGTGAATAAACTAACTCCTCGATAATGCGTTTGTTTAGCAAAAAAGGTGGGGAAAAAAACTCCCTGCACAAGGTATCGATCGCCTTTGAACTGCATTTAGCAAATTCCGTCTGAGGATGGAGCGGCGCGGGGCTGCGCCGCGGCGCTCCGCTCGTTAGGAGTTTTCAATCGGAGGCAATGGAAACCTGCCCGTCCCATTACAGCGCTGATGGGCTGGAGACCTCCAGAAACTGCCCAACTGTCAAAACCAGAGCAGCCAGGCTGTAATGGGAACGGCTGAAATACCAGCTTAGAACATACAACAAGAGTCGCAACGTAGCAAAAAAAAATAATCCTTCCGTCTGCTCGTGCCCTATTGCTTTTTCTCCCCAACAGAAACAAATCCCACAGCGTGGCCCCGTGTGGGTCCCGGGTTATTCCCCCACCAACGGGATGAATGCACAAGCAGTTTGATGTGTCCGCAAGGTTTCAGAGCCATACTTCACAATCTTCTCATAAATGCACGATTACGCCTTCCAATCTCTGAAGCTTAAATCGTTTTGGCTGAATAATATCCTTGACTTGGGGCAGATGGATATTAGCATCAAGTTGTACATTCAGCCGGGCTTTCGCCTAAACAAGAACACGGTTGGAGAGAACGTAAGACCCAACGTATGCAGCGACGACTGCCGTTAACAGATTGCTGAAGACGTCTTATTTAAGGCACAGAACAGTCATTTAGGATGGCCTTGGACTAATCAGCCCAACATTCACCATATCCCATGAGCCTCTGTGATTTCTTTTTGATCCTCCTATACTAGTCTAATGAGATTTTTAATTGAACTTTATGGGTTCCCTTTGAGGACCACAGACCTTGCAATCAATCTGAACCGTGGTAAACTATTTGAAGCCTCTCTTGCAAAAGGTGAGCCATCCCCACCATGTCCTTGGCATAAATTGAGGCGAAGATGTCGCATCTTTCAGCTGCTGCTGGCACCTATTCCACCTTCTCATAAAGTTGAAGGTCAGCGTATGAATTATGTGAAGCAACCCAACTACAAGGGGAAACCTGTGGAATGAGCACTACCAAAATTAAAGACCGAGCCTGGATTTGTAGGAGGCAGAAATGTTCTGGTATTTTGAGGAAAAGGGTGAGACACGCAATTTTACTGACATGTTTGAGTAACAAAGCGACGCCAGGGTCGGGTTTGTTTCAAACGCTCATTTTTACTGTTATGACTATACTCATTAAATCATGTTTATGATTTAGTCATCATCTTTATAATTTAGCCCTTTAATCACAGGAAGCATCTCAAGGTGCAAGCACATTATGATTTCCCTATTTTGCATTGCTCCTGCAGCAACCATTAATAGAAGCGTTCACTTTTACGTCGCATTCGCAACCCCAAGTGTTCACTAGTGTCGGCTTCTCTCCTGCGAACAAAAATCACTAATCTGCTGCCTAACAAAACATCCCATTTCTGCAGCAATTCCGAAGCAATTGCTCCTCAAAGCCAGTATTTACCTCCTAAAGCCCGCGTGGCAGGTGTAGCAGCTGTTAACACCGCAGCTCTCTGCATTCCGCCCCGATACGTTAACGCCGCCGCAGTCCAGGTGACGTGTTCAGTTTAATGAACTGTTTAGTTAGATTCAGAGCTCAATATCTCATCTGATAAACAGGCTGCAAGTATGTTTGTACACGTAGAAGGTTCACGGGTACCCTACGATTCTACACAGGTAGCACACGACCACAGAAACTCACATAACGTCTAATGGGTTTAAGCTTCTAAGCTCAATAAAGAAGGAGACCCTGATATTTTAAGGGTCTATCAGATTTTCCTACGAAATAGTTCATGTAAGCAGCATAAAGCCTCATTTTGTCAATACGCTGTATTGTACTTGACAATACAAACTATTTTAATATGACGGAATGCTTTCCAATATAATATGGTGTACATTAAGATAAGGCAATACAATGCAAACCTACAGGAAACAGTTCTCAAAGAATAACAATATAGTGTTGTGCAAAAGGATATGTAATTGCCATCGCCTAGAAATGTACCCAGCTTTGCCCTCAGGCTGCAGTGGAGCAGCAGCATCCAAAGTAGCGGTAACAGCAGGCTGTGGTGTGAAAATTCCTGCTTTTTCCCCTGTGAGGAAGGATGAAAATAGTTCTGAAAATATACAGCAAAGCTACTGCAATTTTTTTTAAAATGGGGTTCCTACCTTATTATTCTTATTTCCCATCCCATACTATGGCTGCAGTGTTTTCTGACCCCAGCAGAAAATTTTTAAACATATTATAGATAATAATGTATAGCTTTAGGGGAAAAGAGCTGTATTAATATACTACCACCCCAATATTTCACAACAGAAAACTGATGATAAAAAAAAAAAGCCGGTGCTGCAATGAGAGCCCTGCCCATTCCGAAACGCGTTTTCATCGCTACACGCCTCCCGCAGTTAATCCGTAATTTGACGCGTATTCCGCACGCAAACACACACCCGGTCCTTTTGCACTTCAACGCGACCACCTATTCACTGGGTTTTTTTCCATTTCCCACATCAATCTTTACATGGTCCTTCAGACCCATGAGCCATAATACGCCGGTCAACTAGGCACAATATGCAGGTTCATTTCAGGAACGAGGTGAAATATAAAGATAATACGTGGCACTGCAAAAAAAAAAAAAAAAAAAAACAGAAAACCAAAAAACCAACGAACCAACCCTCACCTTTCTTATTTCTGTATGTAAAGCCACCAGCTCTTGTGAAAACAGATTTTCTAACCCACTTTGCAAGTCCACGTTGCAGTCTCATATGTACCTTATTAAAGGAAATACTGAGAGGGCTGAATGTAAAAACATCGCAGGAGGTCAAAGATTACAGCAGGTATAACGCAGGCGAAAAGGAGAGGAATTTGGGCATGGAAAGACACATGTTGCTTCGGGCAAGCGGTAATGAGGGAAAATATGTTGAAGGATGGCTAAAAAGGCCACAGTGATATTAACAGAAATCAAAGTTTTTTATTTTTTTAAAAGGCAAGCGGCAAGGGAGCAAACGTGTGAAGACAGCTATAGGGGTGTGCTCTTCACCAGCTTTCCCTTCGCCCAGGAACCAGCTGGCTGCAGCACCAGTTCCCCCTCCAGTCAGTGGGATTCAGGTGAACTTACATCCGGAAATCCAAACCTGGACAACTAAAAGGAAAAGATAATTCCTGGGAAGACAGACAGAGACGAAGTATCGTAATATACTGCTTTTCCAAAATCCACAGGCCTAACCTAGAGCGCTACCCCCTCCAGTTGGTTCAGGCCACTCACCTCTCTCTAATGGAGAAATGCCATTTACAGCTGGTGCGGATAAAAACCATATTGACAATTAGGGATTTGATTCAAACGTGTACCTACGTGATTTAAAATCCCTCCTCTTCCACAGTTTCAGAAACATATCCGTGCTAGAGAGGATGGACTGCGGTAACACAACCAAGCTACTCATCCCCTGTGGAAATGAGGTCTGCGTTGGGGGATAAAAGACTTCCCTCACCTCCAAATGTGTAAGGAAGTTTGAGAACAACAAAATGTGTAGAGGCTGATGAATTAAAAGTGTTTCTCTTTCAAATCTAATGCCATAAGTGGTAGGGAATAAATCACATTAAACTGGGTTGTGCATTATTGCTGATTAAAAACACTTACTGACCTTATTACTCATGGTAGACTAGTTTTCATAGCAGATAAATTTAATCTAATGACATTTAGCCTGTAAAGCTCTCTAAATCCACCATCTTCCATCAACTTTATTTCAAAGTTGACGTGAACTTACAGGGTTGCTCCTCATCGCTCCTCCCACCGCTCTCGCCGCTCTGCTGTTGCCTGCGAGGTCTGCTAGTTGCTTGTAGGAAACGGCCTCCCCAAACTTCACGTCCCTCCACAGGGTCCACAGCACTTGTCTGGTGAAGGAATCTGCAACGAAGACGAAGAAGCGTGCGCTGTTTGCCTGCGTGGCTGGAAAAACACCGAGTCGAAACGCTCAAAAAACCCAACGCAAAGCAGAGTCTCAATAGCAGCTTTCTAATTTAAATTTAAACAGCCCCGATGCACTGTCCTGTTATTGTATCCTATATTACTACATTTAAATACATGATTATTAGAAGGAGCGCTTCAAGTAACCGATCACTATAAAAAAGGATTTAAGGCTTTGATTTTCCTATATTTTTAATTTGCTTCAAGTACAATTATCCTGTTAACTCATACAATGTGGTTTTTCCATTAAATTGGCAGAGTATAAATTAGCATAGAGTCAAATTAAAAAGGGAAGAAATAACCAGCTCTACCTATTTTACAAAGCCCTTGCATCTCCAGCTAATTTCCAACTTCAGCTGGGACACGCGGCAGAAGAAGCCCTAGAGCCAGCGGACTCGGTATTATCCTGGCTGACTGCATTTTATAGTCGAGACCCCCAAGCTACTGCTCAGCACTGCAGACATTACAGAATGTAAGGACTAGCTGTGACCTTGAATGTACGGCACATCCTTAATGATACAGGGCTCTGGAAAAAAAAAAAAAAAAAAGTATATTCCATTATTTTAATTTTAATTCACCAGCAAATTGCTTCTAAGTGTTCCAACTACTGAAATAATGAATAAGCAAATGCATTAGGATCAGATTTCTTCTGCATCTCAGGGTTTTACCTTCCCAACCCAGGATTATTTCACAAAAGGGAAACCGATAGTCGCGTCTGGAGTTTAGTTGGGTTGAACACCTATCGCTCTTCCAAGGCACTTGTGAAAGCTTTGAAGATCTAACTAGTGAGTAACTTACTGAGAGGAGTGAGCTGGCGAATAAAAAAAAAAAAAAAAAAAGAAAAAAGAAAAAAAAAAGAAAAAGGAAAAGAGACCACTTGCCCCAGCTGAGAGCTTCAGTCTCCCGCTTTGGCAAAGAAACAAACTGATGAAAAACGTTTTCTGTCTTTAGTTGTCAAAAAAGACATTGATTATGTTACATAGGAACACAGCAAAATGTGATTTTGTTCTTAAAGGAAACCCATACACCGTTATGTGTGTGTTAATAAAAATCACTTCTTAACTGAAGGGAATGATAATCACTTCATTGAAAAAATCTGTTTAGTCTTTATTATAACATTAAGCAAATTAAACATCAGCATAATCCAGGTGATACGAGAAAAGGGTCATCAAAGAAATTAACTTTGTTGTTCATTAATTTACATGGATTAGTAGAGGGCAGAGAGATAGCAAATCTGCTCTAGTTTTTTATGATATAATTTCAAACTGTACACCATTTGTGGCAGTAGGGTGACTTTGGGGTTAATCAGACTGATTTGTCCTTTTAATTGCTTTCTATTCAAAGAAAATTCATTAGATAATGTTCTCTTCAAAATTCATGAATCAATTTAACTGAAGAAACCACATTAACAGCTTTGGGTTCATTAGCACAAGCAGTTGTGTTACTAGCTGATTGCTAGGAGGGTTTCCTTAGGCAAACAGATTTTGTTTACTGTGATTTCTTCAGAAAGGTTTATTTCAAAACAAATTGTTACTTATTATTTTGTTAAACTTCTTTTTAAGCCGGCAAGATTAGCGTTAACCTTGCCTGCTCAGGGGTCTCGGGGAATTATTGCCTGATGTCATCTTTTAAATCAATGAAACACAGTGACTGCACGTCGCCAGGGCCTGAGTCCAAAAAAATCCCTTTTTTTGTCCTCATTTTTGGCAGGGGAGGCGGCAGCCTGGGACGTGATGGACCTGTAACTTTTGGAAACCCGTAGGAATAAGGGGAGAAGCGGGTGCTGGAGCACCGAGTGGCCGCGGAGGATGGGGCAGCTCCAGAGCTCCCCCCCCTCCCCAGCAGCACCACCGTGCCAAGCGATACCCAAATCATCAAGTGCCTTTTAACACGCGAACAGAGGGACAGAGATTATCCTCTTCTGACAAGCAGGGGCAGAGATTATCCTCCTCCCAGAGCCACTGTACATTTTTCATGAGAAAATATATACTGTCTCTGCACCCACATAAAACACTCGAAGTTATAGTTCAAAAGAATGAAATATTTAGCAATCATGCACATCATTTTATAAATGTATCTGAAAACTCAATTTCATCCTGTAGGGAGCAAATGCATTAATTAGTTTAAGCAGCTCTAAGAGACAGTGCCAAATACTGTTATTAAACTGTCTGCAAGTGTGAGTGCCTGTAAGCATAACCTGCCCAAATTAGATGGCTGAACTTTCACCAATTTCCAGCGTGTGCCAACATTTTATGCTGTTAAATATCATTATAAAGTGCTGTAAAATACGCACATAAAAATTAACACACACAAATTCTCTCGTTACATGAAAACACTCTGCACCTCCGCGAGCCGAGGGTGCCCACGTCACCCCGGAGTGGCGGGTGCCAGCAGAGCGATGGATGAACTGAACCCCATCGTGGGGATGGGAGTGTCGGAGGTTTTCTCCTTCCTCTGCACCCCTACACCTCTACACTGAGCCCACTCCCTCCAGGCGACCAGGCTCTGGACTCCCCTCTTGCCAAGGACCTCGAGTTAGGGCCAACACAGAGCAACCAGTGCTGCCAGATGCCGTTTCGCATTTAAATGACCAAAAATTTGTCAGAGTTTCGATCCAATCGCACACCTCACCAGTGCCCACTGGGAGCTGGAGCTGCACCGGGAAGGTGGGGGTGATGGTGGACTAAAGGATGGGGAAAGGAGAGACCTGGGACTGACCTGGGTTTCGAAGTCTCCACAGCCCTGAGGACCCATTCCCACCTCCAGCTGCTGCCTCCATGGCACCCAGGGGACACAGAGGTAGTTGGGAGGGTTTCGCAGACTCATCAAATGGGTTGAGTTGGAAGGGACCTTACAGCCCACCCAGTCCCACCCCCTGCCCCGGGCAGGGCCACCTTCCACCAGCCCAGGGTGCCCAAAGCCCCGTCCAACCCGGCCTTGAACCCTGCCAGGGAGGGGGCAGCCACAGCTTCTCTGGGCAGCCTGTGCCAGGGCCTCACCATCCTCATCATAAAAAATTTCTTCCTTCTACCTAGTCTTAATCTCCCCTCTTTCAGTTTAAAGCCATTACCCCTTGTCCTATAGCTACAGGCCCTACTAAAAACTCCGTCCCCATCTTTCTTATAATCCCTCTTTAAGTATCGAAAGGCTGCAAAAGGTCTCCCTGGAGCCTTCTCTTCTCCAGGCTGAACAACTCCCATTTAACGACAGGCGATGGGTGAATGACTTCTTGGATGTCTTCCTCCTACAGACAGCACCGCGGTGTTACTCGCTGGTCAAAAACCTCCTAATTGTGCATTACTATCAGCCCTGCCAATTGTGTGGTAAATTGGCAAAGCAATGCACCATCATGCCAAGAGTGGAGGTGCCAGGACTCATCTGAAATTAATATTTACAGAGAAGTTATAAGCCCCTAAAAGAGGGACTTAACCCTGGACCTGCTGCTAATGCCGAAATGCTTCAGAGGCCACTACGGCAGCCCGCTGGCCTTTAATTCTCCACAGAAACACGTTACGTCCACGGGGATAACGGAGTGAAAATCAAGTTTACTTTAACAGCAGCCATATCATAACTTTTAACAGGGTAATTGAAGGTGGCAATTAGTACAAAGAAGTGAAATCATTTGCTACTACCTGATAAAGTGCTGCCAGAGCCTTGATCGTGTTGGTAAGGGGCTGGGGCAGGCAGGATGGATGCGGTGGGGGGATGAGCAGAGTCACCAGCACCAGTCCCTTCCTTCTCGCTCTGCCCCTCCTTGCATAGTTAAGTTTTTCTGTCTGTCGTGGGATTTTTTGGGGTGTTTTCACAAATGGAAACGGTTATAAACACCCACCCCTTCTCGTCATCTTTTTTTGCAGCCTGTCTGGGATACTACATAGACAAATTTTCTTTTTACACTTATCAGTTTTCACTGTTATTACTATTGGTTAAAAAAAAAAAAAATCAAGCATAACACTTCAAAAATACACCAATTTGTCTACAAAACAGCAGTTCCCACAGCGGCATGAGCTTCCACCTAATCCAGAAAACTTAATCTGGCTCTTGGACCTTGGAAGAACAGATTCGTATTCAAAGTGAAGAACTTCTCCTGACAACAGGCAACTGTGCAAACAGTTAATGCAAGCAAGAGTGCTGGTTTTTAGCAACTTTGAACCTCCTTCACTATTAAGCAGGCTGTTAAAGCCATATTAAGCATGTCACCTAAACAGCAATCTGAATATTAACAGTCACTGCCACCCTAGGCTGAACCAGCAAGTGGTATGTGAAAGAGAAAAATGCTTCTCTAGTCCCTTAACTGTTTAATTATGTTTTGCTCTTGTGATGAGGCAGATCAAGAAATTCTCTTCTTCCCTTTTACAATGGCTGCAAGCCCCCGACCATTGGTACTCTATGGTAAAAGATGCAATTAAAGGATTACTGGGAATACAGATTAGACAGTCTGGTGATACTGTGTCCCATAAAAGAGTCCAAACATCTCACTGCAGCAGAAACAAAGGATTGCTTAAAACCAGGGGTGCTGCAACCAACTTGCCAAAGTCACTGAGTCACTCTGTCTGCACATGTGATATATTTATGGAGATGGAATGTGACTAACTGAGAATAATAATGTTAAACTTTACCTTTATGATTGCCTAAATAGCTGAACCAAAGCAAAGACCTTGGCCATTCTGAATAACTGAGCTTTATGTATGAAGATGCAGAAATATTCTAATTATTTTAGAGAATCTATTACTGATTTTATATAATCCATCATCAACTTTATAGCAAAAAACCGGATTTATAGAAATGAAAGCAGAAAAAGTTCCAACAAAATCATATTTCATTTTAACAGGTAAATAATGGAGGGATTAGACAAGTATTTACCTGAATTCCACCTCTAGTTAGTCCAAGACCTGTGAGAGCATCTCTGCACATTATTTTGTCTATTCACAGAATCCCAGAATGATTCAGGTCAGAAAAGCCCCTCGGGATCATCGAGTCCAACCACCAGCCCTCCTCTACAAGTTCTCCCCTACACCACATCCCCCCACCGCTCATCCAAATGACCCTTAAACAGTGTCAATTAGACAAAAACTCGTCAGTTAAAACCATGGCAATTCCATCTACAGGACACAGATCCAAAGGAAATCCCCTGCCTCAACAGCATCAGCTTTTTTTTTTTTTTTTTTTAATAATTTTTTGTCAAAAACTTCTTTGCAGAATAAAATCCACTCACTCAGCAGGACTGTTACTGAGCTGTGCATCTGTTTCTCCTCCTAATGTTCAACCTCTGAGCTCATACTAGCGGTTTGCTCAGGTTTCCTACTCCTTGCCCAGCCTTGACTCCAGCTGAGGTCTCTTCCCAACCCTCCAAAACAACCGTTTGTAAGCTGTAACTGCCACATAGACCCTCTCCCACTGTAACCCCATCCGTCAGACGACTCGTGTGATAGTTTCCCACGCTCTGTCCTATTTATGATTGCGTTCAATGAGCTAAATTAATATTTCTACCTGAAACGTATCCCCTTCATTTCATCCAGAGCTGACCCCCCTGGGACTGCCACGGACCCCTCTGTTGATCCCCCGCCGTGCAGGAGGTGGGTGCTCAGTGCCACCCTCCGCAGGGCAGAGCCACTAGACCCTCACGGACTGCAGCCCCATCACACTTCTTAAATGTTTTTATTGATTTACTTTATTATTTCGCACCAGCATGCCCCCAATCCATGAATCGTAACACCGAAGTTGTGTTCCTAGTGCATCTTGCAGTGGCACCACTAAAGGAAGGATGTTCCTCGAAAACATGTTGTGTTTTTCCCCAATAGAGACAACGTTCTGCATTCATTCTACATTTATCAGTAAATAAACAAAGGTCAGCTGCAATGCATTTTGTCTCCAGAACTAGCAACTGTTCAGGTAGATGTTCAGAAATTCAAAAAGCTAAGTTGCATGAGTAAATTCACAGAATCCCAAAATCATCTGGGTTGGAAAAGCCCTTGGAGCTCCTCCGGCCCAACCATGACCCTCCCCCTGACCGTTCCCAACTCCCCCAGATCCCTCAGCGCTGGCTCAGCCCGACTCTTCAACCCCTCCAGGGATCCCGGGGACTCCCCCCTGCCCTGGGCAGCCCATTCCAACGCCCAACAGCCCCTTCTGCACAGAAATCCTTCCTCAGAGCCAGCCTGACCCTGCCCTGGGCAGCTTGAGGCCATTCCCTCGGGGCCTGGCGCTGGGGCCTTGGCTCCAGAGACTCATCCCCCCTCTCTGCCCCCTCCTGGCAGGGAGTTGCAGAGGGCCAGGAGGTCTCCCCTCAGCCTCCTCTGCTCCAGACTGAACCCCCCCAGTTCCCCCAGCCGCTCCCCAGCAGACCTGTGCTCCAGACCCTGCCCCAGCTCCGTTGCCCTTCTCTGGCCACGCTCGAGTCATTCAATGGCCTTTTTGGGGTGAGGGGCCCAAAACTGAACCCACTCCCCGAGGGGCGGCCTCCCCAGTGCCGAGCCCAGGGCTCAGACCCCTTCCCTGGCCCTGCTGGCCACGCCAGTGCTGACACAAGCCAGGATGCCGTTGCCCTCCTTGGCCCCCTGGGCACACTCTGGCTCATTCTCAACCCCCCCAGCCCCTCTCTGACCGGCAGCTCTCCAGCCACTCCTCCCCAGGCCTGTAGCCCTGCTGGGGGTTGTTGTGGCCCAAGGGCAGCCCCCGGCATTTGCCCTCAGTGAAACTCCCCCAGTTGGGCTCAGCCCATGGCTCCAGCCTGCCCAGGTCTCTCTGCAGAGCCTCCCCACTCTCGAGCAGATCAACACTCCCACCGAAAATTCTTAATGAAACTCAAAACATCAGTTCATAAGTATCAGGCAGTCCATATAAAACCCATTAGAGTCCACTAGAGCATTTGAGAACGTGGCTCAGGTGTTCTCTCGTGCTCTCCCACAGGTCACAGTGTTCCTCTTTCTGAGCAGCAGAGAAATGTGGGCCAGGGCAGTGCTTTTATAACGCTCTTCGGTACTGCCTAAGCACGTATGAGCTTAAAATCCGTGCTATAATAAAATATAAACACAACTATATTTTATAAACATATAATAAACAGATATATCTGCATCAGTGAAGTGAAAAACGTACCAATACGCCTTCTTTTAATACATATAATGTTCAGGTTGGCTCGCGTTATGTTAAAACCCAGTTAATGGGAGCTGTTTCTGATCTGTAGTTTAACCGTTTTAAACGCAGTTCCCTTCAGACTGCTGAAGGGGTTGCAGGGCCAAATTCTATCCTTAGAAGCAAGTAACTCTCCCCGGACCTCATCCAGCAGTATTTCTGCAGGTTAAACTCCCTGGAAGTCAGTGGGTGTTTTACTCAAGCGGTAAATGAAATTCTGACCCTTTTTTTTGTTTGGTTTTTTTTGTTTTTTTTGCGCAGTAGCCTTAATAGCAGTTTGCTATGCACTTGCAAGAGAAGACTTTGATTTTAGAGCTGATGGAAATGAGGAGTTTGATGCTCAGCACCAGCCCTTTACATCCCCTGTCCGTAGCACGTTACAAACTTCCCGAGATTCCCGCTTCCAAATTCAAACCCAAGCAAGGTTTTATGCAAACTAAGGACTCCTTAAGCATTAGCAACTTCATCTAAGCTAAGTATTCATACCAGACTCTGAATGCCACGACATCCCTGAACAGGCTGGGGCTGGGTTTTGGAGTCTGTGGACCGGTAAGATGGAGGAAATTGCAAAGCACTTGACAACTCCCTCTTGGGCTACGGCACAGACCATGTCATTGCACAGCATCCCCTGCCAGGTGATTTGTGCAGCTGTTTGCAGCAGCGGTACAGTTAAATGAAGAAGCCACCTGATTATCCTCTGAGCTGTAGGTAATACACCAAGCTGCAATTGCTACAGGAGAGGAGAACAAATGCTTTGGATGAAGAGACAGAGAAAATATCAGTCTCTTCCCAGCCAACAAAACGTGGCAGCCAAGTCTTACATTGCAGAGGGGATGGAGGTAAGCACAAAAACAATTTATTTTTCTCTGACACCAGTCCTGTGCTGATTCCTGAGAATCCATCCCCTTTTCCTGCACTAAGATTTCCCTACCACACCTCTACTCAGAGACCTGGAGAGCCTCGTCGTCAGTGTTATCTCCTTGTAATTCCTTTTTTCCCCTGCCACTACCCCAATCGCTGTTGGATCCAACGATGCTACATCAGACTATAAGCAGAAGTGTCTTTATTTAACCCCTGCCACTGTCTCCTAACGATCTGCCTGATGGGCAGCGGAGGGGAAGGGCAGGGCCCACCCCTCTCTGGCGATGCAGCAGGTCTCAGCCTCTTCTAAGTCCCCGTAGGGGGAAAATCCCGAGTTCCCTCTTGAACTTTACTCTCCTGTTTTGATCAACCGAGTCGTGTCACTGTGAATTATTGAATTAGGAAGTCCAGAGGAACAAAACCTCTGAATGATGCACGGCTTGGTGTGCTGGAGCCCAGCGCTCACCCCTACCCCTCGGGGTGCCACCCTCACCCCCCCCAAACCCAAATTAAAGACATAAACCTCCCACCATTAGGAAGCTAACCACACAAGGGCAATGTTGGATGAAAAAGACCAAAAAAATGTTTAATAAATAGTTCCTCCGAGAGGTTTTCGTCACCCAAACCGTTTCAGCGCGCATGGGGAGGCAACACCCCCCACCCCACCATCGCCTTCTCCTCCCGCACCAAAGCTGCCCGATCCCAACACCTCCACATTTTTTGCGTGCACAAATATTCCAATCAACATCCAAGCTGTAAAAAAAAAAAAGCCTCCAGCCTCCCTTTTCCACATTTCAGTCACTGAGCAGATTTAAGTAAACGGGTACCGTGAAGAGTTAAGGCTGTATCTGCTCATTTAAGGCATCCAGAAAGCCTAGTCAGGCTCAGCATTACTTCACTCTCATGAATATAAATGCTCTGACAATCTCGGTCTCGTTCTCGGCGCACGGGAACACAATCTCATACCTCATCTTGCCGGGACGTATTGCAGTATTACCCTCCAGAAATGAGTACTCTGTCTGGCGGAGGTGCGGGCGAGTGATGGGCTCTCCCCAGGTAAGGCTCAGCTAGGCAGAGCAGGCAGAAAAACGACCCC
>NC_134041.1:65977805-66007805 GCF_965140245.1 Athene noctua | reverse complement strand
GATAGAAATAAATGAGGGCCTTGTCTCTATTTCACTTTGTCACAGAGTTGGTTGTCACCAAGAACTTCACCTGGGCGTCTTCTAAATTCTCCGCATCAGCTGCAACTTGCAGACCAAGCTTGGGAACTGAACTCTGCTCTCATATGGCGATAAAAATCTCTGCTGAAGGGCCATGCGTGACAAGAGACCACAACTGGCCATCATCTGACTTAAAATCGAGAAATTACTGCAGGCGCACAGTGAAGTGGAACTCCTGGTCCCACCTCAACCCTCTTTTTTCCCAGTTCTTGGGAGTTCTCGTTATTGCCTGTTGAAAGCACCACAGCTGATGCCAGACCCGTGAAGGTTGCTCCTCTCCTTCTCCAGAGAAAAAACCAAAAAATTAAATTCAATTTACCTCAGTCTGCACTGTTGGAACTTAACAAAAATGCAGCCTCCCAGGTGCTGCTACGATACAGCTCTTCTCCTGACTCGTCCTGTTAACGAGACGCAGAAACCTGCCCCCAGCTCCTAAATAAATCAGAGAAGATGTAGTTTCCTAATTACACTGGGATTTCAGAAGGGTAGGCAGGACCATCTGGTTATAGTTAGACTGGAACAGGCAGGGAGGTTCTGCAGAAAACTCCCAAAGATTTACGGATGTGCCGGAAGTGTCGTTCCGATAGGAACGATCTCAGAACACAAGGTGAAGGAAAAGGATCCAACCACTTGCGTATGTTGATAACACACCATTTCCAACTCAAGCCTATAAATTAAACTTGCCAACATCAAAATCGCAAACTCATCATTATCTTTGGTTTGAGGTCTTGGCTGAGATCATCAGGTTTAACTCTGCGCCGGGGAGTGCCAATGACATATAAATTGGGCAGTTTTGGAGAAATAAAAGTGACAAACCCAAACAAGAAGCTTGAATCCTCCCCGTCCCCATTCACAGACACACACAAAACCTACAACCACCATGAAGTGTGAAACTGTGGGCTCTAAAATTCATGCACATGTCGTACGTGATAATTTTTTTTTAATCATCTCAAGGCTCCAACGTGCTCCCGCGATGTAAATGGGAATAAACCCCCAAATTGGGGTATTATCTTGTGTAAAACTGATCCCACAAACTGGAATTTGTTGTATGGTCTTGGAGCACAGACACATTTCCCCTCTTAGGCTGCTATATCGTGTGCTGCAACAGCCCAGGAGGACTCACTGGCATGCACAGACCAATTCAATACCCACCCACAAAACGGGGCAACACCGAGCCACGATATTGCGGAGAAAGTAATCACGATCTCTCCTCAAAACTGTCACCCAACAATACTTTCACAAGGATGGTTAACCACTGGGTTGTGTCAGCACAGGGATTCTGGTTGTTTTCCTCCGGGCAGAGGACCTGGGTGTGACACGGGGAGGGAGGCTGGGATGCACCATCATCTCTCCTGCAGTTTTCCCCGTTTCACTCATAATTGCTTTTTTTCGCTGTAATTCCACTTAGAATTACACTGATGAGGTGTTTTTACGGTTTCATTTTTCAACATGGCTCCAAATATCCGTTCCCAAATGACTCCGGATCAAGAAATCTTCACCCTCAGTTGCTTTGTGGAGATTGCGTTACCAAAGATAACCTGCCCTAGAAAATTAATATACGAAAAGTGCAACGCAAACGTGCTCCACTATGTGAACAAAGTGTAAGTTCTTCACTTGTCTAAGGTAGGAATAGCAATTTCTTTAGATTTCCGTAAGTTCGTTGGTAAACATGCAAGTTAAAAAAAATACTCATTAAATTGCTTAACTGTAATAAAAAGTAGGTATTTGCTTACTGCATACAAGTTAAGCCAGGATCAAAATACTGATTTTTAGTTTGCATTTATTTATTATTGAATTATAAATATCTAAAGCATGAAGCTGTGCTGGTTTTAGCTGAGGTAGAGTTCATTCTCTTCACCGCAGCTGGTACGGGGCCGTGGTTGGGGTTCGTGCTGGAACCAGTGCTGGTGACACGGGGCTGTTTTCGCTCCTGTCGGGCAGCGCTTACACAGAGCCCCGGCGCCTCCTGCTCCTCACCCCACCCAGCTGGGCGGGGGCACAGCCGGGACAGCTGACCCCCGGTGACCCCAGGGACACCCCACACCACGCGGCGTCAGGCCCAGCTTCTAGCCCCGGGGGAAGGGGGAGGAAGGGGGACGCTCGGGGCGATGGCCTTGCTGTCCCCCAGTCCCCGTTACGTGTGCCGGAGCCCGCTGTCCTGGGGATGGCGGAGCGCCTGCAAGCCCTGGCAAGGGTCAGTGAATCCCTCTGCTTGCCTGCCTGGCTTTTCCTTTACCTATGAGACTGTCTTTACCTCAACCCACGGGTTTTCTCACTTTTACCTTCCCGATTGTCTTCCCCATCCGCTGGGGGCTGCGTGGGGCTGAGCTGCCGGCTGGGGTTAAACCACGGCAGGAGCAGAACACTTACACAGCACTTTACAACCACCAGCTCACAAATGATGCAACGTCTTTTCAAGGCACATATGAAAGCAGCAGCAATTAATTCCTAGAATCTTCCAGCCTCAACTTCAAAGTTAGAGCGCCTTTTTTCCCCCCCTTTTATTTATTTATTTATTTTTTTAAAGGAGCACGTATTTAAGCAGTCAGCAAAACAACTGTGAAGACATAAAGCGTGATTTCATGAAGTCACTTAGCCCCTTGACTGATAACAGTGCCATCATACACAGCGCGCTGCTAAATGAACTGCAATTTGAATTCCCAAGATTCAAATTATTTAAACAGACATCCTGGAAGCAAACAGAAGAGAAGTCCTATCAGTGACCCGGATGGCTTTTCAAGACCAGAGTTGCTAAATTAACAGGCAGCCTTAAAGTAACTACCTTGTTTGGAAGAAGTTCTTGCAGAAAGCGGTCACCTGTCTACAAAAGCACAGAGAGAAATTCTGGGTTATTTGGGGTGGGAGAAGCAGGTTGGGTTGGGGAAATGAGCACGATGCTTAAAACCACCCCTGTCCCGCCCCTCTTAAACAATGATTCACCTTTCCAAAGCATATAAAGAATATTACAGGGATTTTCATAAGTTAGTAAGTACACATTTACCTGATCTAATAGTCCCATCATTTTACATAAATCTGCAGTATCAGGAAAATACTATTTATGCTTCACAACCTGCCACAAAAAAGAGGCTGTTTCCTCATCCCGTGCCCTTCTGCCAGACCCAATGAAATCAGCACAGGCACAGACATGTTTATACGACATTAAGGGTTCGCGTTAAGCTGAAAGCAAGAAGGAAATTTGACTTTCAGACTGACAAATGAGGAGTGTACATGTATTTTTGTGTCTGCGACAAAGAATACGTTCGTGTACTTGCCCACCGAGAAGTTGTGTGTGCATCCTTAACTAACCCTGCCTGAAGAGACACCACGGTGCTTCTCCCCTAAAGGATGGTCAGAGTTAAGGTCAGAACACCCTCAATCTGAATTTCAGATCTTGACTTTTGCTGGCTTTACTTTTTCTTTCTCCATTAAATATGAATGATGTCCACCGAAACATTTGGAACGTTAATTACAGGGGAATACACGTATTTTATTGCTTGCCTGAAAACGTCCAGCTTCAGTCATTGTTCACCCACGTAACGACAATCATGAGCTTCAAGCAAAGTGCTAAAATATAAAAGGCCACGTTCATTCACGTATTGGTCCAAGCTGCAGCACTATAAAGTACATCAAAAGGTGTTAATGGTTTCAATATTTATCTGCTGCAGGGAAGCACTCTAAAAAGAAGATAGAAAAAAAAATTCTGCTAATGGCTGTGTCTCTCCATTAAAATGAAAAGCTTAATGCATCTTATAATCAGAGGACAATTTGCAAATCATTAAGAGAAATGTAAAATTCCATTAAAATACAAATCAAGAGTCCCTCACTGGACTAATAATCTTTTTGATATTATTTTGCATTTCACTATTTCTGTTCCCAATATCCAGGCACCACAAATGATCAGTTCTTGAACATGCTATTTACCACAGCCTACTTCTTTAACGAGAGACTGAGAGAAGTATAATCTGCTATTCAGAGCAGGTACTAATGAAGAATTCCATATATTCTGAAATTTAATTAAAACCCCAAAGATTTCAAATTAGATGCAATTTGAAATGCCTGGGGCAGAAATACATGCACTTGCGTGGCAAGGGTATCACGCTGAAAGTTGATACCGTAATTGGTCTTGATGTATTTTTGTGTTGCCAGGCTGAAGCACAGAACTCATAACCATATAAAAATTCTCTGTAGATTACCTGCTCATTGAAAATGCCATCACTCAGGTAGTTCTCTACTAAATTACCATGCTACTAAAATGCACAAAGTGATTCGAAGAGAAGAGTGGCACAGCTGGTCGACGCTGCCAATGAGTTATGCATGCGTCGACGCTGCCTTTTTTCTTAGTAAAATATGCTCAGTTGAATATTAAAATATAATTGGCATTCAACCTAAGTAGCTTAAACCATTTTGTTATCTTCTTTTAAACCGATTTGGCTCCTCCACAGTTATTTTCAAGGATGCGATTCACAAACTAATGACACCATCACATTCAGCTAGATTTGTACTATTTTACATTTGTCATAAATAGGAACAATTTCTACAGCCTTCTAGGGATGTCCTTTAATACTGGCTCCTCTTGAACATCAAAGGCCCAATTCATGGGGAAAAAAGAAAGAAAGAAAAAAAAAAAAAAGAGTATGCCATTTATGTTGTTCTTGCATATTTTATTCTGAGAAGAGTGCGGGATGCAAATTTCTAGTGAAAAGTATGTTTTTATAGTTAAGCAAGTCCTTGTTTTTCCCCCGAATATTCTCGCCAGCCCACATGTTCACAAACTCCAAAAGGAGATATGGCAAAATATCTTGGAAATAGGTCAGAAAGGGGCATCCTTAGGTCAAGCAGCAGCAAAGTATCTATGTTAGAAAATGGCTTCCCCTCAGATGAATTTATCTACGTGCCTTTAACACGAAGGCTGTCGTAAATGCCACTATATTTTGATTTTCTGAAAAAAAATTAACGGTGGTATTTAGAAACAAGGTGCTCACCATAGCAACAGTCACATTAAGCACATTACCTTTAAAATACCAAACAGGTGAAATGTGTACGAGTACGGACGATATTTCCTATCGATAAGGGGATTTAAGTAAACTTGGCTGAAAGTTCATTAATAAAATAGTTGTGGAGGCTATATTTACAAAATCCTTTTTATCTTGATTATAGAGGTTGTTATTAAGTGGGGGTGCAAAGGTTACACGGGGCTGCATGTGTGGCAAGCAAGCAAACAAATCAAAGGAAAAATGAATTAAATTAAACTTATTCCTCACAGGTCTGCAATGCTAGCAGGTTGCTAAGGTCTGGGGCTTTGGGTGAAGATGATGACCACATGACTCTGGATACAAGAAGTCTTTTTCCCACATCGGTATTTGTTTTTCTCCATTTTCAACTCTTACCTTTTAAATCGAAATCTCATCTACGAGCAGCAATGTCAAACGCTACCAGGTTGGTCAAAATATTTCTTGTATCAGGGTCAACTTATTCCTTTTATTTCACGGAGGGAGAAGGGGCTGATTTTGAACACGCTGACTTTATAAAGAAGCATCCCATGCACGTCGTGGCTTTTATAGCTGCAGATTAATTACAGTGAAACTGCCCTGACCTTGGTCCAGCTGCAGTTATACGCAAAGATAAATATGTGAACTGACAGCGTCGGAGCTTTCTTTTGGGTGAAGTCCTGGGAACTTCTCCACGAAATGAGGGGACCGTCCCCCAGCAGACAGGGCTGCGAGGAGGCTGAGCAGCAAAGGGAGGGCAGATGCTGCACTTCCATCTCCTCCCACCCCACCCGGGCCATCCCGCCCGCAGCGTCACTGAATTCACACCAAATAGCGTAAGACCCCAAACACAAACCCTTCCTTTGGAAAAAGAAGCCTGGTTTTGGAATAATTTCAAAATACACGCGTCTCTGCTGCTACTGCAGTCACCATGGCTTGCTCCAATATCCCCAAAATCTCTGAAAGCCAGTAAACTTTTTGCCATCGCACAGGTGAACATCGGTGGTGGAGCTTCAATCCACTCTTACCTCAAAAAAACCCCATTTAGATAACGCTCCTTTATTCTGACTGTGCCCTACCTGTGATTAATGTCAAGAATACTGACACGAAAGGATTATCCTACTGAAAATACAATGTATTTTTTTTTTTAAATAACTGTCCCTTTCACTCCCTTCCCCGTGAGAGGACAGACGCATCTCTCTGCCCATACTTAGACTCTTTCAAAGGTCACGGTCACTCTTCAAGGCTCCACCAAAACCCCACAGAGCACAAGAAGTTACATTTCCTCTGCACCCTGCATCGGTGCATCCAAAATGCTTTGCCTAAATCCCAACACGTGCCAGGGACAGCAGCAAAAAGGACGTTTGCACCTAATAAGGCCTGAATTGTCATAAACAGCATCTATTTGGCAGCCAATTCATCCTTTGAACAGTGAACTCAAACGAAGAGCACTCCTTAACATTATACTTAAAACCACACAGGCTTCCACTGAAAATTATGGGGATTTTGTTCTGATTTCAATAGGAACCGGGTCAGGAATTTTGTAAATACTTCTGTCCAGAATGCATTTGTACTGATTTTTTGTTTATTTGTTTTAATTCTGTTTTTAAATACACATAGTTGAGAGAAAACAATGGGCCAACTGGGCCGGAAAAACTATGTGAGACACACAAGTAACTGGGCTACTTTTGGGTTTTTGTTGTTTTCATTTTTGAAGGTTGGAGAGGATTGATTTCTGTTTGAAGAAAACTGTAGGAAAGTACTGGATTGTAAAAATCCATTAAATGTCTAGCAAAACAGTGACTTTCTGCTTATCAAAACTATTCTCACATGAAATGGTAATAAAAGAAGGTGCCAGTCTCTGGAATTTGAATTTTGTGTTGGTGGAAAGAAATATGAAAGCCTGTCATCTCTTTGCACTTGAATCTGCCATGTCCAGATATGTGAAGTACTAACATTTTCAAAGAGATTATTTCATATTAGTTTTGAATAATATTTTCTAAAAGCCTAAATAGAAATGTATTTGCATGCCTGATGAAGCTGCAGGAATGAAAAAAGGGAAAGTCAGAAACGTTTCTCAAGTTTTTTCCTTTAGTGAATTCAAACTCTGCAACAAAATTAAAGAGGATTTCACAAACTGCAACAGAAATAAATGGCAAGAATGACATTTTGCATTTGTCTAGGAAAGGGCAAGACTTGCCTCCTCCTCGGCAGGTTACCCAACAGCACGACTCAAGTTTGCAAAAATGTAAATACAACCTGGTAATGCTGGTGGATTTATAGTTTCCCAGTTGAAATTCAACGAATTTTCCATTTTTACTGAAAATAAGGTAAACGTGGAGAGATGACACTGGGGCAGGTTGGTTCCTGGAGTTTTTCTGTAGGTTGAGTTTTCTGCTTTTCCTATAGAGGATGGTTTGAGGATGGTGATCAACGAAGTGGCAGTGCCTGGCCTGGGGCCTGATCACTGCATCATCCTCATTGCACCACACCTGCCTCTCAAAACCAATTCATTTTTATACTTATATGCATACACACACACATCTAAAGCAAAACAAGGAAATCCCAGGAACTGGCCCCTGATGTTATATCTGTTGTTTATAGTCTCAATTTTATGTTTGAGAAAAAAAGATCACCATGGGACTAAGTAAATACGTTGCCCCGTACACACGTGTCCCTCCACCATGAAAATACCTACTCAGAGAAGTTCCAGACAAACCCAAAAGCACTTGTCTTGCTTTAGCACCCCATCTGGCTGCCCATCATCCTCATAAGCTCCAGCTACCTGGTGTATTTCCAGATACTGCGTGTGGGTTTATGTCTATTAGGTCATATTAGAAAAGTCATTGAAGACATTAAGAGTAGTCACAATTTATTTTAAAAGGGAAAAAAAAGTAACAAGTCGTAAACAGGACTGAAGAAAATTAAAACTACGAGGGACTCGGACGTATCTATGTCTCTATGGCTATGTCTCATATCCATAGGCCGTTGGGTTAAGAATTAGAAGTTAATAAAGATAGTAAAAGTGTGAAGATATTCACTTTAGTGTCTGTTGTCTTGCTAACACCACGCAAACGTCATTCTAGAAGTCAGCAGAAGGTTTAAGATGTACTCAGAATGCCTATGGTTGCTTTTTCTACTCATGACCCAAGTTACCCACAGCTCAGCGCAACCATCCCTAGTTCAGATTCATCCTTTCCAGCGCTCACCTGCTCTCCCCCTGAACTCCCATTTTCTCTTGTTCTCCTCAGGGCTGCAGATCACCCCAACATACCGCTGCGGATTTTTTTGTTATATAAAAAGAAGCTGTGCAGTGACCTCAGGACCGACCAGGACACTGGACACCCCTGAGTATCCTCCAGCTACTCTGACTCTTCTGATCAGGCTTTTTCGCACCTTCTCCACTTTGAGCTTTGGATGTTCCTCCTCTGCTTCTGCAGCTCCTGAAAAGTAGTTTACTCATTCTTATGTTCTAAAGAATGACATTTTTACCAGCCATTGCTTTCCCAGCGAATGAGAGCACAGAGTTGCTGTCCTATCATCCATAAACTGGCTTCAAACTTTCCAGCTTTACGAGGCAGTATCTCAACAAAGTCAATGATTTTTGATTTTTTTTTTTTTTAATCTGTAATTTAAAGCAAGGGAAAATAGATCTGTATTCATCTTAATACTGTAAATGCTTTTCTTATTTAAATAGTCTTTATATATTGAAAAAATATTTGGCTAAATTGTACATGAGAAAAATTTACTCAGGATATTCTGCACACTGCAATGAAGGTAAGCAGCACAGTCATTAAAAACACTTCTTTTAAATGAAGGCATTCATGGGATGTTGAATTTGACATCTGAGAAGTAAGCAAATTAACAGCCCCACAATCTTCAGAAAACTTGTGATTTGAGCATTCTAACCACGAAGAGGAAAAAAAAAAAATACTTTGGCCTTTGATGAGTTGCAGACAGAATGCATAAAATCTAATTTTCTTTCTTAATTTGCTGCAGTTTAGTG
Organism: Athene noctua; assembly: GCF_965140245.1. Lineage (NCBI taxonomy): Eukaryota > Metazoa > Chordata > Aves > Strigiformes > Strigidae > Athene > Athene noctua. Next base: position 65,998,733 of record NC_134041.1, on the reverse strand, counting down.
GTTTTTTTTTTTAATTTTAAATAGTTTAGAATGTGCAAAACCAATGAAACAAAGAGGTGTTGTTCTGTGCCACTGGCAGAAAGGTGAAAGAGTAATCAAGATGCAATTAATGGAAGGATTTTTGCCATGGGTACTTTCTAGGGGGAGAGATTGAACAGCACCCGCAGACCCCAGGACGGACGGGCGAGGGCGCAGCGTGGGAGCAGAGGATGAGGCCAGTTTTACAGGGGTGACACTGGGAAGTGAAGAGCTTCTTCAGCCCGTAGTGGGTGTTTTACAGCGTGCTTTGCCGGCCTTGGGCAGGGACTATGCCAGGCTCACTAGCCTACACTGCTGTGGTTTGAGCTTCTGAAGGAGAAGGCTCCCCAAACCACGGGGTAATTATTGTTGCAGGCCTGGGTAGGGAGCAAAGTCATCCTGGAGGGAGAACGGAGGTACTACCAGCTTCTCTGAAGACTCTCTGCTCCCATTATGAGCCATTTCATCAATATCCCTTCTGGGATGACTATGCACGGGAAATTTCAGCTACTAATGTGGCTTGCAAAGCCACGTCTCTGGTCTCCATCCTCAGGTTGCTCCTCGGTCACTTTGCACAGCTTTCCTCTGCCTTTGGTCCGCAAGGCGACACAGATGCAGACCTGCAGAGACCTCCTGCCTCGCACCGACATGCTAATTCAGAGCTGGTCTGAAGAAACAGGGTGATTGAGCTGGACGGAGCTCAAGCCTTCCAAGGCGCAGCTTTGCTTCAGGCCTACGCCTCCAGAATTCCGGAGTCAAGAATAGAAAAGCGTGGTTTTGCAAAGCTAAAGGACTTCATCCAGTGAGGGCGGCGGCATGGCACGGCACGGCACGCAAAGGGCAGAGCTCCAGGGCTGCTGCTCGTCACAGGGCAAAGGAAAACTCTTGAGTGTCTCCAATTTCCTCTGCTCTTGCTGCTCTAATGAGCCATCTGGTCTGCAAACACACAACCCTTCCTCGCTGCAGCGTCCAGCGCCGCAGAGCTTTCTGCAACCGCAACCACCACGGTTGTAAAGCACAAATAAAGGAAAGTCAGGAAAATCCATGACCGGCCAATTTAAGATTGCCTTTTCCATTTCACAGACCCACAAATCAAGCAACTCATGCATAGGCTTCAAAACAATAACAGGGTCAATTTTTCTTCTTCATATATAAAGGGAGGGCTAATGACCATGATACGTTTAGACCAATTAATCACTTCCCATTATAAAGGTTCAGTGATTTTTCTGAGGTGTAACACCTTGAAGTCATGATGTAGAGAAATGGGGAAAATTGACTTTTTCTTTACTTAATAAAATTCCACACTGAGCACTCGTCTTAACACAAAGTGATGAAAATTCCAGTTTTTCCATTGACTTAAAAAAAAAAGTTGGCTGCACAGGCTAAACTGGGCAGCCAGTAAGCCAACAACTGGGAAGTGCTGCCTTCAAACTTCCACCTTGCCTCAAGCTGTACTACAGCATCAGTGCTCCAGATTCAAACTTTGCCAACGATGAGTTACGAGGAGGAATGGTTAATTCTGTACTTAGAGTGCTTTTGAACACGTTTCCTCCTTGTAATAGTAATTTAGAAAATTAAAGGCACTTTAGAAAAATTTAAGCCACAAGATGAGGCACTGAAACAGAAAATGTCACAGTTCAGCTTGCCTTTGCCTTGGTAATGCACATGCACTTGGCAACCAGAGTCTGACAGAGCAGTGAAAGGGTTCTGCTCCTATTTTTTTCTGTCACAGCAGGGAGGTGCTCGGTGTTCAAAGGGGGATACCGGGGTCTGTGAGCCCAGAAAAGCAAAGCGTACAGCTCCGTGGTTTTCCGATGGTCACCAACTGTGTGTCTTCGTCTGTTGAGGCTGAGGTTGAGGCCGGGAGGTGGCCGGGTTGGGCATTTACCACCAGCCCCAACACCCGGAGCACCTACCGGTGCTCGCTGCCTTGGGCGCGGGGGCAACGCTGAGCCCGGGGCCGCCGCGGGGGGAAGATGGTTTTATGCAACCTGCAGGATGCCTCTGCTGGCTGAATTAGCAAATCTCTCCGCTTCTGTTATCTCAAAGTTGACGCTTTTTTTTTTTCTCCACAAGGAACGGTGTCTTAATAGCTGGCACAAAAGCAGCAGCAGCAAATTGACCCTGAATTGAGAAGTGCTTCATCCCGAAAGCACTTTACACTTTTCTGTTAAATGAGGAATCTCTTTAATGTGTTTGACATAAGCAAAACCCTTCCTGTCCTCAGATGATGCCAGCACAGGAAAAAAAAAATAAATGATATAAGTACTGATTAAGAAAGAAAGTACCCAATAATCAGTCTTGACCGCAAAAGCACTTGACAATGGAACTCAAATCACCTAATATCAAAGAACCACACCATCAGATTTACTGTGAAACGGGGAAAAGAAGGGCCAAAGGCTTTGACGATTCGTTGGCAGAGCTGCTGCCGAGCAGAGATATGTAAAGAAATCAGTGTGATGAGAAAAAGCCTTCCCGGCTTTGGATCCTCATGCTCTCGCTTATGTTTATTCTGCATTTTTAAGTGCCTGGAGAAATGAGGAGGCACTTTCAAATGTAAATGCGAAAAAGTAAATAAATACCAAACTCCTAATTTAGCATTACTGCATCTCTGACTTACAGATAAATGGAACTGCAAAATGTAATCCATTATCATGCATTTTTTTCCTTTATCTTTCTACTAAATAACTTTTAAATATAGTTTCTTCAAATTTTTGACATGTATTTCCACACTCCTTCTGATATCAATTTTTTCTATTTTATGAAAGCATTGCTAGGAGAAAGTAAGAGATTAGAAATACTATCACATCACTGTGATTTGTACCAATTAATTCTTCGTTAGCATTTCCATCACGTACGTGCCTCCCCCCCAAAAACACACACACCTGCCCTCAGTCCATGAACAAAAACCTGAATTAAATTAAAAGAACTCGAACCCACACACGTTAAAATGAGCAAACCCCACTCTAGTCGTCCCCAGCACCGAACCTGACACACAGGTCAGACCCCAACAGACTGCCCCACGCGTGGCCAGCCCGGCCAGCGGGACCACCAGCCACATCCTACCCAGAGCCACGGGCTGCAGAGGGCCAGTGGTGACGCTCACGCCACCGGCCACCGCCTGTCCCAACCCCGCCGGCAGCTCTCGGCTGGGTTTTGCACGTGGTGCTGAGGAGATTTCCTTCTCCCCTCCCTGAAAAATTCAAGGGTGATGACTGCTTTCCCTCAAGAAGCTTCCTATTAACAAATACACTTATTTTTCCTCTTTTAAATGATCTTCAGTCTCTTCCAGCGTTGCGTGCACAGAAGGCCGCTGCCTCGGGAAGGACCAAAGTCCCCTGTCACCTCTGGGCTACACCCCAAAACTGCTGCTGAAACAACATCAGCAGCACTTAGACCAAGAAATGTCATTAGCCAAACTAAAAAGAATTCAGTAGCCAATTTAGGAAAATTAATAAAAGTAAAAGCACTACATTAAATGTTTTATAACCTTCTGTGGATAATCTGGGAAGCAGAAATTCCCCTGATGTTATTCAAAGATGGGAGGAACAGCAGCAATAACTACTTCCAACCCAGCCTTGCCTGTCCACGTTCACCCCAATCTGAAAGTTTTCACAACACGGGTCTTCAATTCAGCCCAGCTGATTAAAAAAAAAGTCCTCAAGTGATAATTTAATCACCTAGAAGGCCATACTTCATGGGTACTTTGGCAATTTTGAGATCAGCGTCATTGGTGCTTATTGTCCCACATTTTAAGTGGATGGTTTCACTAAAACTTCGAAATGAAATTTTTTAGGGGTTGAGAAAAGTGACGTTTGTATAAAAATTAAGGGGAGACTGAAATACTCAGGTTAAAAAGTACTCAGGACCCAGCCTGGAATTTTGACTGTGGAAGATGTTGCACTGAGATATTTTCACAACATGGAAAAGTCCAGAAGTTCATCATTAAAACAAAGGTACAGGGCAAAGCTCATGACACGCAACACTCCCACTTTCTGAAAGCAACAGCCTGAGTATCTGCGGGACACTGCACAACAACTGCATTTTGATTTCGTTGTTGTATTTGCAGCTGCCATTAAATAATTAAGAATAAGAAAGTGCAACAGCAAGAAGAAACGTACTATTTATAGGGATCAGAATAAATCCAGCAATTAACAGCAGACAGCTGACTTCTCGTAGATATTACCTGCAAGGGTGCTCCTGCCAAAGCATCCCTTCCTTTGCACAGGTAAAACTGGCCATTGTTTTGCACAGGCACCGAGGCACAGTCCCTACGCCTCAAAATCCAAACCTGTGCACCCGTATTTAAAAGGTGTCTTTCACCTTGAAGCACAAAAAAAGGAAAAAGTACATATATTCTAGAGTTTATACAGAAACCAGTCATAGCTTACCTCACGTAGGGTCGAGGATACTAGTCCCTTTTTGGTGCTTTGTCATGACGGAATCTAATACAATTAAAAAATAGATCTATTAAACTGAAGATTTTATTCGCTGGGAAATGATGATATTTATGGACAGGCCAGAAGGCACTGCAAAAAGCAGACTGCTGAATTTTATTTTTTTTTTTAAATAATGAGATCTATTTCATTTCAAGTGATTGACTTCTGTTACTAGGTCTTAAGGAACACAGCCAGTAAACTGAGAACGGTAAGGAGAAACTTTCCTCAGGTCTTGTTTTTATCTACACACATGAGTAGTGTAACACTTGTTCTTTGTTAAAAAAAGATCCAAACAGCATCTGCAACAACTTTGAGGAATCAAAATATCTACCTGACGCAACCTACCTACCACTGACCGCTTCTACAGACACGGATGTTTCTAAGCCTCCTTCCCCCCATTACTGGCCAAAACCAGGTTTAAGTGAACAACGACCTTCCTGAAGAGCCCTTTGGGCACATTCACCCTCAAACTTCTCAGCCAGCGGCTGTCGGGAGCTGAACCGCATCATTTTTCTCGCGAAGAAAAATTTTTCCTCCTTTGGGGAGGCAGGAGGCAGCGTCGCCTGGGTGATGGGAGCGGGGAGGGGACGGGTGCCCCGGGCACAGACCTTGCTGGAGCAGCGGGTGGTGGAAGGCCGGCACGGGGAGGCTCTTCGTCCTCGCTGGCTCACAGAAGTAGGCGCACAGCCAGGCCGTGCACTGCTTCAGCGCCTCCGTCAGCTCCTCGGCGCCTTCACACACCTCGCACGTGGCCACGGACTCCCCCCTGCTGCGAGAGAGAGGAGGGGAAAATTATAACGAGACAAATGACAAGAATGAATAATCATACTCTACATGTTAGCAAAAAAAAAAAATAAAAATCTCAAAACATTCAATCTGGAGTCAGACTCCGTCTTTCTTCTAAAGGTGAAAAGATTCACAACAGCAGTAACCAAAAGCATCCCATCACCTCTAGAAATGCAATCACCTGTAAAAAATTCATAAAAGATTGGTGAGAGGGAAACACCACGTGTAAGTGAGAGATGTCACGGAACAAGAAAACCACCCAAGCCCACGGCAGATGACGCATCCTCATGCTTGCAGGGTGGATGGAGGTGAGGCTCCTCCTCCACGTCCCCTAGGGGTGCAGTCCCGTCCCCCCCAGGGATCTTCCCTGGGGAGAGGAGGAAAGGAAGCGGCTTTCTGCCGAACCCGTGCCTTCCTCTGCCCCCTTTCCCTCCAGTGACGGTGGCAGGTTTCTGCTTTCCTCCACTTATTGAATTGGAAGGAAGCAATTGAGAATTCATTTGATTTTCAATGGCAGCTCGTGCTTACAGGGTACTGAAGAGCAAAGCAAGCGAACAAAAAGCACCTGCAAACAAAAACGTACTTCTTCCTTTACTACTTTTTTTCTTCCTTTTCCTCGGGAAGAGCAATGTGTGTGTCCGAGACAAGTGAAAACGTGACCACTGGATTTGCAAATCTCCAGCCCTGTTTCCCAATCTGTACGTTTCCAGCGAGGCAAAGCAGCGGAGGCGAAGGGGTGGTGGTGATGCCCTCCCGGTGCTTTACAAGATCGTGGTGTGGTGGGTGTCTCTCCAAACTGCAGAGACCAGCTTCAGGGTCCTGATAAACAATCAGAGCCCACGAGCAATGCACCTGAGAGATAGGATAGGGGGACTGAGAAGGAGACATCATCAAGGGTGGCTGCCAAAACAGCAAGCCGTGCCAGCCACCTTCTCACATCCAGAATCTTAAGCCCACATGAGCCGTCCTTAAGGTCTTCTGATTATTGCAGGCTTTTTTTTCCCCCAGCTGGAAGTACAGCCAGACCCCAGAACAAGAAGTTTATCAACAGCGTGCTGCTGAAACTCATCAGCTAGACTTCTGGTGAGAGCTGGGATGCGACGCAGAGCAGGAGAAAGGAGAGAAAATTATAGAAATATCAACATATACAAGAACCTGAGACAATGGAAAAAAAAAAAAAAAAGAGAAAACCAGAGCATTTCTGCCACCTAGGTATGGGGAAAAAGCAAACCGACACAAATTCCCCAGGACAATTGCTGCAAGTGAGCAAAAATATTTTGTTAGTTCCCTCCTAGTAGAAAGCAGAAGAAAATGAAGCATCTGATCTACCAGTAATGGCATAAAAGAGACCAGGTCTGCTTTTGCCACAAGGCACCTTTGCAAAAGGAGCGAAGGCCTTCACAGCCTTGATCCACAACAGCTCGTGGAGCCCAACTCGACGGGACGTCGGTGTAATCAGACACCAGCCCCGGCGCTGCCTCTGGACAGGATAAATGATGTGCAGGCGGGAGCTGGGTCGGGGTTACTCTCAGAAGCGAAGCCCTCACTCGCCTGGTGCATGATCAAACAGCCCTGCCATCTCCCCCAGCCCCAATTCATTTTCTGATTAATTGTTAACCACTGAAGGCCACGTAATTACTGATTAGAAAGTGGCAGAGAAGAAGAGGGACACGGAGGTGGACAATTAAAACACTCCGGTCGCACTAGAATACAAGTTGATGGCTTGGAGCAGAGGCAAAACAAAAATGAAGAACCAGCTTTGGATCCATTTTGCTAGGAATTAAATGCAATTTCTTAATTAATTAAGAAATTAATGCTTTCGATTTTTCTTTTTTTGTGTGTGTGTGCGTGAAGTCGTATCAGTTTGCTTTCTAAAACTAGTGTCTAAGTTATTTTGTTATTTAATAATCTCCTTGCTAAAAAAAAAAAAAACACGGTATGAGAATCTGCATGAACTTTTTTTTGTGTGAATACCGATGACATGGACCTCAACCCAAGCTCTCAACACCACAGATAATCCGTTATTCTGCACATGTACAACACTCTGCAGAATATGGCTCAGTTTTACTGTGGATTGTTAGAGCTACGACAATATAATAACTACAGAATATAATAATGCCTCTGAAATCTCAAAGAGAAGTTGGTAGACTTTTCTGCTCCATTTATCCAGAAGAGCATAGAAAGCACTCAAAACTACAGTAACCTTATGTTTTTCACATCATCTTGTTTCACGTTCTCGGGAGTCTGGAAATGATTTGGACTGTAATATCATCATAAAACCAAAAGACTTTGTCTCCTCACTGCTCCGCAAGCAAGCAGCCCCCAGCAGCTGGGCTCCCGGCTCTGCCTCCGACCGTCCCAGCCTGACACTGCCAGACACGCACCAGAATTTCCTCCTGGCTCCAGAAAGGCACCAAAATCCCGTCGTTCTTCCCCAGAACAGGTGGGGAGCAGCATGGCAGCAATCGGCGAGGTGCGGCTGAGGCTGGTGCCTGGGCTGCTCGGGGCTTTGCCTGAAGCCTCAAGGTAACCATCAGGCCATTAGCTCCATGTTCAGTATAGAGAATAGAGTAAAGGTTCATTAATATCTTTAAGATGACACAAATTACATCAGCTCTTTGCCTGTCTGTGGAGCTGGGAGGGTGCAGGAACCTGCTGCATAGCGCAGCAAGGCTCAGCCAGCCCCCTGCCACCACATACACACTCCTCACTTCCACCAGGTCCTTCCTGGTAGGAAGTCTTCATTTATTTATTTATTTATTTATTTTTAATTACTGCTTTTAACAACAGTGCCTTGTCACTGCTGAACATCTCTAGATGGTTTTGATGAGGCCATTCTCCCACCACTTCAACACCAGGCACCATCACAGTCTCCACAGCCACCTCCACCTCGGCCAAGAAAGCAAAAACTTTGCAAAATGAAAATGAATTGCTTTCTAAGAAGGCACTGACTTCTTCTCCTGTAGGATACAAAGTCAATTTGCCAACATATATGCTGAGAGCTTCAAGTTGGCAGAAAGTTAAAAAAAAATAAATCTTCGTATTAATTTTGCTTGGCTAGAAATGCTAACAACTATTCCTGGGAATTTGACAGCATTAATAAAGAAAAAGAACGAACGTAACTTATGCATGGATGTCTTCCACTGGCCCCGCTCCCCTCCCTTCCCTCCTCCCCCCCTTTCCCTTTCTGAAGTTACATAGCAGCACTCCTTCTACAAACTACCTCATCATTAAAAATTCAACTTAAAACGCCAGCTGCCTTTTAAAGGATTTTCTCAGGCTTCAAAGCCACGTTTTGGTCCAACTAGACCATACGTGTGTTTCAAAAAGCAAGTCAAAAGTGGTCTCAAAATATTCACAAGAAGAAAAGGAGAGCAGATGAGTCATATCATGGGAAATTCCGCCCCCCTCCTCCTCGTGTGAAATTCCTCTGCTCAGCATTAGACTTCTTGGAAGGTTTCTGAACACCCTACTCCATGCGTTGGTCTTTGAGTATCTCTAAAGTTAAGCCGGACAGGAAGAAGTTGGTTTTATGCCATCTGGGAAAAACACCCATCTAAGAGTCATGTTAAGTATTTCTGCCTAATCTTTAGCAACAAACGACAAGGAAAAGGGGACCCTCTTCTCTTCACGTCCTGCCCTCAGTGATCGCCACGGAAGGGGCTTGCTCCTGGCCGTAGAGCCACAAGCAGCACCCGAGGCGATGGCCATTCATTATATGTTTTACCGACGGAAAGCTTCAGTCTTAAACCTGTGATTCAACAAGAGGTAGCTTTTATACATGAAAATAAAATAAACATATTCATCCAAAAATGCAAGAAACTAAATGGTGCAAGAAATCTGACTGCTTTACTTTTGCCCTGGGGAATGTAATTATCTTTCCTTAAAAAGTACCAACATTTTATTTTATTTTTTTTTTTTTTACCATGTGGCTGGAATAATGCGAAGCATTTATTTTAAAAGCAGTGGTCTTATTTAAGCCCCTTACGCTTTCATTGGCTTCTGTCATTGCACTTGTTTTCATTAGTGAATTGTGTTGGGTGCTCCCTGCATCTCAAAAAATTCAAAGTGGAGATTTTTGTATTTTCACTTGGTCAACAAGTAATCATCACTGTAGGGGTTTTAGGTTGTTGTTGTTTTGCCTTTTTTTTTTTTTAAGGTTGTTGTTTTGCCTTTTTTTTTTTAAGGTTGTTGTTTTGCCTTTTTTTTTTTAAGGTTGTTGTTTTGCCTTTTTTTTTTTAAGGTTGTTGTTTTGCCTTTTTTTTTTTAAGGTTGTTGTTTTGCCTTTTTTTTTTTAAGGTTGTTGTTTTGCCTTTTTTTTTTTAAGGTTGTTGTTTTGCCTTTTTTTTTTTAAGGTTGTTGTTTTGCCTTTTTTTTTTTAAGGTTGTTGTTTTGCCTTTTTTTTTTTAAGGTTGTTGTTTTGCCTTTTTTTTTTTAAGGTTGTTGTTTTGCCTTTTTTTTTTTAAGGTTGTTGTTTTGCCTTTTTTTTTTTAAGGTTGTTGTTTTGCCTTTTTTTTTTTAAGGTTGTTGTTTTGCCTTTTTTTTTTTAAGGTTGTTGTTTTGCCTTTTTTTTTTTAAGGTTGTTGTTTTGCCTTTTTTTTTTTAAGGTTGTTGTTTTGCCTTTTTTTTTTTAAGGTTGTTGTTTTGCCTTTTTTTTTTTAAGGTTGTTGTTTTGCCTTTTTTTTTTTAAGGTTGTTGTTTTGCCTTTTTTTTTTTTAAGGTTGTTGTTTTGCCTTTTTTTTTTTAAGGTTGTTGTTTTGCCTTTTTTTTTTTTAAGGTTGTTGTTTTGCCTTTTTTTTTTTAAGGTTGTTGTTTTGCCTTTTTTTTTTTTAAGGTTGTTGTTTTGCCTTTTTTTTTTTAAGGTTGTTGTTTTGCCTTTTTTTTTTTTAAGGTTGTTGTTTTGCCTTTTTTTTTTTAAGGTTGTTGTTTTGCCTTTTTTTTTTTTAAGGTTGTTGTTTTGCCTTTTTTTTTTTAAGGTTGTTGTTTTGCCTTTTTTTTTTTTAAGGTTGTTGTTTTGCCTTTTTTTTTTTAAGGTTGTTGTTTTGCCTTTTTTTTTAAGGTTGTTGTTTTGCCTTTTTTTTTTAAGGTTGTTGTTTTGCCTTTTTTTTTTTTTAAGGTTGTTGTTTTGCCTTTTTTTTTTAAGGTTGTTGTTTTGCCTTTTTTTTTTTTTAAGGTTGTTGTTTTGCCTTTTTTTTTTTTTTTTTTTTTACGGACACTTTTTTGTTTGTATTAACATGCCAGCCTCTAACATGCATGCAGTCTGTCTGAACTTTACGGTGATGTTAAATGGATAATTCAGCTGCAAGTGACTGTCTCATCTACAGCTTTACAACGTGATGCTTAATTAAGACTACATACGCCTCAGAAAAAAAAAAGTTTAAGCTATAAAAAGCAGACATCTAACAATATACACTTTTTTAAAGTTGGATGTTTCTCAAAATGAGACTTTTTTTCAGGCCAGGGAACGACTGGTGCTGCTGCAGACCTCCAGCCTGGGCACTCAGCTCTTGGTGGTGGCCAAGTCCAAGCGAGATGTAAGCTCAGTCCCAGCATGGGAACCCACCACAGCCCCAGCACCGACCTGCTGGGCAGCTGTTCCATACCCTTCTTACTGCAAACCTACGTATTTATTTCCATTACAGCCCTTTTTTTAAGGCCGACCAACCTAAGGACGGCGGCGGGCTCTGGCCTCCCCGCAGCTCAGAGGTGCCTTCCCGAGGCTCCATCTCAGCCGCGTCCCTTCGCTGGCTTCTTACGTTTACAGGGGATGAAATGAAGGAAAAGATGGCTTTAGCAGAGGGGGAGAAAAGCAGAACCACCACCTGTTTCAGTTTAACAGGCTCCTTCCAAACCACTTGCCAAGAACTGGAAGTTTCTAACGTGCTTCCAAAATAAACATGTAAGCAGCAGATTGGCTTCAGTATCATCCTAAATAGCTTAACCATTATGAAAACCAGAGAAATGCTGTGAGAAGCCTCGGTGGGTAGCCATAGTCTAAACCGGTATGATTTTAATTATTTGTTTTATTTCTGAGCTATTTTTTGCCTTAGTCAGTCCTTAATAAACCTTAACGGAAACACTGCAAGACGGACCTTGAGTTGTGTGATTTAAAATAAAGATAATATATCCCAAAGGCTCTGCTGGCAACTTCCTTAGGGGTAAAGCTAAGAGCTGGCAGCTTCCTCGGGGTAAATATTATGAGAATGTGGTATCCGCTCCCACAACGTATTTATATATTTATAAAATATTCGTATATATTAAATATAATCGATTGGTTGAATGTAATACTCACTTCCACTGCCTGTAGCCACACACCCCTGAATGTTTTATCCCAGGATAACTACCTCATCCTCCAGAGGTTTGCCTAAGAAGAGGTTTATAAACTGGTTCAGGTGCTGAGCTCATGAAGAATCTCCTTTACTTCAATTTGGTTAAGAGATAAACCAAAAAAGATCCCCAACTAGCACAAAAAGAAAATTGTAACTCCTCCTAGACTGCAGTCAGCTAAAGGCCAGTGGTATGTGTGGGGAGACTCAGATGATTCGTTATTACATTACTATAATAACTACAACAGTTCCACTCAGGTAACAGCAGGGAGAAAGATCTAAAATAAAAAATAAATAGAAAGAAAGATATGGAATGTATGATTTTACATACAACTTCCCAATCCCTCCTCATGGAAATTAGAGTTTTTGCCAGGCTGTCACCAACTGAGTTGTGTGTTGACACCACAGTCCACATGGCACTGAAACTCACCGGGTGTGCAACACCCTGTTATCTTCAGGCATGTAGAAAATAAACATATTTCAATACTAACAGAATCCCAGAATCATCTGGGTTGGAAAAGCCCTTGGAGGTCCTCCAGCCCAACCATGACCCTCCCCCTGACCGTTCCCAACTCCCCCAGATCCCTCAGCGCTGGCTCAGCCCGACTCTTCAACCCCTCCAGGGATCCCGGGGACTCCCCCCTGCCCTGGGCAGCCCATTCCAACGCCCAACAGCCCCTTTGGGAAAAAAATGCTTCCTAAGATTCAGTCTAAACCTTCCCTTATTCAACCACATCCCATTCCATGTTTTTCAAGGGCATTCACAATTTTTTCCACTGTGTTCCCTGAACAAAGACCATAAGCACTTCTGTTCGTTAACAACAACTGTATGTTAAAATATAAAGAAATTAGACCTAACCAAGAGGCTTTTGGATGACCAGAGTGCTGTGAAAGCAATCACCAGCTGTACTCTTCACAATGCAAATGGCACAAAAACTCACCAAACCCCCCTCTTAGCCCGTCTTCATCAAAATCCACACCAGAAGTCCACGTCACTGAGTCTAATGTGAACAGAGGAAGAGTCGGGAAGAGACCAGAGGAGAAAACCAAGCAGCAAACCCAGCGCCTGCAGGAGGTGTGATGGGCAAGAAGGAGCAGAAGGCAACGATCCTTCTCTGAAATGGAGCCCCGACGTCCCCGTGCTGCTCCCGAGGCTCCCCAGCCCCAACAGCTTCACAATTTAGACCCAGGGAAAAGAGATAGAGACTGAATTTTAATTAAACCTGAAACAGAAAACGCTGTGGTTTGTTCCTGTAAATCTGCAAGCACATTTACAGGGCAGCACAACGCCCAGCGTCTCCGGTTTGAAGAGGACCTTCAGGCTGGCGTAAGCAGGAAGAATTACTGTCAGTGTTTTTTCTCCTCTGTATTTGACACTCCTTTGGCCGTTTGATTTCTGAGAGGTCTGTGCCTTAAACAGGCCCCTAAATTACCAAAATAACCCATTATCCAAAAATTATCAAAGCAATCAGATATCCAGAAGGGATGAAAAAGGCTCTGACAGAAATGCATTAATGAAGGAGAGGGGGACATAAATAAAACAGCAGGAAAAGACTCCTGTAAGTATCTTGTATTAAAAAGCCCTTTTTTTTTCCCCTCAAAACTCCCCCCCCCCCCAAAAAAAAAAAAAAAAAGACAAAGAAAAAAAAATCAGGGGGGTATATTATAGAACCCTTCCCAAAACAAAGGACCCATGAGAGGGACGTGGCCTCCTGGAGCCAAGGCTGCAGCACGTCAGGGAGCCCCAACCTCGGCGGCCATCCCGAGGGGTAATTGCAGCCCAACCCGAGCAAGTGTTTGGTGACTGTCTGTAAAGATCTCCATGTGGCTGTCATGCTAATCCTCTTGTTAAGGGAGAAAGACCAGAGGCCTGTTGCTGCAGCAGACTCCAACTATAACGAATGGGCTCTGACATGACCCGGCAGCCCTGCTCGGCGGCCGGAGCGCGTGATGCGATCTGACAGCAATTTAGACATGGCTCTCTTGGAGACTGCAGACCTACTTAACGTCAAACAAGAGGGGGAATGTGGGTGGACTTCTGAATGGCTTTTACCCTCGTTGCAGGGTTACAAAAAATAGGAAAAAACAACAACCCAACCCATCAAGCCTATGGAAAAGGATCTTAGAGAAGGAAGCTGTGGAGAGGAAAGTGTTTTTGGGAATATTGTCCAGTTACAGTAGGATTCTGTCATCACCGCTGGGGAGAGTTTAGGATGTAGCCATAATCCCTCTGTGAGTCACCTGAGGAACAGAACAGTCCTCAGAGCATCAGAGAGGAGCAGAATGTCCAAGTGATTTGAAACCAGGGAGAAAAAAGGCTCCTTGGGGTCATTTTCCTCACGAGAGGCCGTGCTGCAGCCCAAGGACTGGACTAGCTCGTGCGGGCGAGCACGTGCCCCTCCTCCTGGTGCCTCCTACTCAGGCTATCACCCCTCAGATGGGGTCCCACACCGAGCAAAGCCACCCTGGGATCAGGATGGCTCCTGGCAGTGTGCATCCATGATTAAACCATTCCCCGGGCGTCGGTCAGCTGCGGCACAGCAGGTGGATAGAGCAGCTTCACAGCTTACGGTCATTAGGATAGTTAATTGTGAAGAGCTCCTGAAGCAGAGTAAATTTTTAACATTTGCAGGAGAATTTAGTGCTGATTCTCTAGGATCTGAACAGTAACACTTGCCATGAAACAGGTATGAGGGGCAAACATAATTTAAAAGGTTACGTACTTTTTTTTTTTTTTTTTTTTAAAAAAAGAGGCATTTTTTAATTTTATCAGCAAATGACTGAAGACAACTCTCCACACAACACTAATGCATGTGAAGTCACCAGAAGTCAGTCCTGTATTAAAAGTTGCACTGTCTGGAAAGTGAAGGCTGTCTTTTTCTTATACATATATATCTCTCTACTTGTCTTACCAAATCATTCTTTTCTTCGAGAAATAGACAGCGTGTTACTTTTCAAATGGAAGAATCAGTAATGATTAGAAGACAAAAATTAACATTAAAACAAGACTCAGTCACGCAGGATTATTTTTTTACATAATAAACGTAGAGTTAGCTGGCATTTTTACTGAAGCCTTCATTGTGAAATTAAATAAAAACGTATTTTATCAACACCTAAATGTCATTTAAATAGTCTTTCTTTGATAGATGATGGCTAAAGCCACCCCAAAACTGCAAATGAATTATCTGGTCTCTAATGATTCCAAAACGATTACAGGATGCAGAGCAATCTCGTTAAATTTTATTCAAAAGCTTACTACACTTGTGTTTTCTCTTATTTTTCTATCAATGAAACCCAGGAGGTTTAAGAACAATTCATTATGTATGAGACCCAACTTACAGTGCTTGACTGTTGATTAATAGGAAAGTTTGCTGTATGTACATTTGCAACATTAGATGCATACAATATGCTAACTTATTCTTTCACCGAAGCTAATTATTTACAAAAATGACTACTTGAGACTACAATTTATTAAATGCATGCATCCAGTCTCAATTTGGCCCCAAAAGACAGTCTGGAATGAAGATCTTTTACTTGATGTGACAACTTCTAGAAACAGTGTTATTAATATTGTAAACGTGGCAAATAAAGAGTTCAAATAGCCGTATGTCTGTGTTGCATTTTTTTCCCCACAACTGAATCAAGGAACAAAGCAGCTTTTTAGCTTTAAAATTCATGGGGAAGCACATCCTTACATAGTTTAATTTAGCTTCTTATAAATGAAGTGTCTGTATGATAGCAGTAAGAGATTTAAAAAAAAAAAAAAAAAAAAAAGGATGAGAGCTGCAATAAACAGAAATAACACCCCAATTCGTGCTGAACGACCGCGTCGCAGTTATTTTTAAGACCTATTCAAACGAAATTGATGCATTTATGGAAGAGTACAAGAACTCAAGAACTGAGTAAGACTTACTCCTTGTCATACGAGCTTTGCAATATTTTCACCACTCTGCTTTTATCTGTTGTTGAGGATGTAAATTTTTAGGGGTCTGACTGGTCAGAAATTCTCCATTAAAATGGCACCTCTCTTTTACCCTGAAAAAAGAAGCATCTGCACGAAAATTTGGGTATCAGATGGAAATCCCAAATAAACAGATGCACTTCTTGAGTGAAATACGTAAGTCAGTCTTTTTTTCCCAACTTTTGCAATTAATGATGTTAAATTCCGGCAGCAAACTGAGGTTGCCTAAGAAAGCAGCAGAGGCAGCCCTGTGCCGCTGCCCGCCGTGGTGCCTGCGAAGCCGCTGCCTCCTTATCCTGCGCCGTGTGTACCAGCAACCACTTGAAAGAAGGGAGTGAGACTCCTGTCTTCACATGCCAAGATAAGGAAAATCAATGTCAATGCCCAAAAGACTCGAGTGATAGCACTGAAGGTCATTAAATGCTACTCGCTGCCCTGTACCATTAAAGTTTTGATTGGAATCCTATATAGAGAGACACAGATTTCAAACAAGATCTTGCCCTGGGATACGGTTCTGCGAGACCACGGAGGAAACACAGCAATCAGGGAGCGGCCAACCTTCCTCGGAACACAAGAAACACCTTCAAGGAAAACAATGCTACGTGTGGGTGGTCTTGGCTTATTTTTCCTGAACGTATTTATTGTGTTTCCAGAGAAGCGTATCTCATCACGGACAAAGATCTCTCTTAAAACAACGGCAAGGTGCAAGGACAACTGCTAAGTTATGGTTTTTCATCCACCTCAACCTTCTGCCGTGTGTCCCAATGCCCCAAGCTCTGCTTCATTGTCTACTCCATGCCAAGCTCCTTCCTTCTCCTTCCACTGCCCAGTTTTGTGTTTTGTGCTTTTTCAGCCCTGGCCACCCCCCATCCTCCTGCCCATCCTCCTAACTCACTTTGTTTGGACCATCTCAGTACTACTCGTCGTCTGACCTCACTGCTCTACAGCAATTTCACGGTCCATCTCTGTGCTGGTCACCAACTCAAGTACTGCTTTCTTCCCCTCTCCCAGGCACGTATCTTCTGGATTAATTCTTAATTCTCTCCAGATTTCATCCTGTGTGTTTCTGCCTCATTTGTGCTAGCAGAAGTCATTCAAACAGGTCAAAAAACTGACAGCTAGTTGCGGTGCTCCTCAGCACCGTGAGGTTGTGTCACTTTTGTGCTCAAGCCCAGAGACCTCCTTCCGCAGAGAGACCCATTCACCCTCCGTGAACAGAACTTTTTGAAGGCCTACAGCTGGGCCACATTTAGAGAAGAAAAATATTCCTAGTATCAGAGTGGGTTTTCATAAATACTACTCTTTCAAATCAGTGGGTTTGGCAGCAGAGCGACTGGAAGATTTGTTTAAAAGATAAAAACCCGCCAATTTCTGTCTGTCTCTTCATTGGAAAGGACCACCCTGTTCTAGAGTGAGAATGGGGGAGATCAAGCACGTGCCCTCAATCAGCAACAATTAAGCAGATGCTTCACATGAAATGCTTTAAAGCGAAAAGTAAAAATTCGGCCAAGTGACATGCAGCAGCACACTCTCACCCAAGATGTTAGGCAACATTAAGCATAGGTGATATCATCAGTTCTATCTATAATTAGGTTAAAAGAAAGTCAGTTAATTTTAGCACTTACAAGAAATTGTTACAAAACATTTTTTCTTATATAAAAGAATTCTCCCATCAGACTTCCGAGGTCGGTTTTATCACAGGCAATTAACCGTGTTAGGGCTGGCTGCAGGGGACCCTTAAACCACTCACCAGACTCCCTTCGCCTCCCCACTTAGCTCCTCTGTTTTAGGGTATTCACCACAGCTCTCCCCACTGCTTCCCAGCTCTGTGCAACTGCCACATAGCATCACCTTGTACATAAACTCCACCACCTCTATTCATCGTAATAACCCAGTTGCTAACTGGTATCTGAAGGAAAATTTACATTTTTTCTACATATCCAAGATAGATATAATCCCAATTATGCATGGATTTAAAAAAAACCCAAACCCCTAAGGCAGTTAAAATACACATTACAACCCTTATACTGCAAGACCCAGGTCTCTGGTCCCCACTGGTGCACGGGGAAATTGAAGGAGGAAAGTTAAGGCTAAATTATTGGAACTGGGCTCTGACTTTGGATGTCCACCTTGACGTGCGTTAGTGCATGAATTCCAGATGAAAGCGAGCACCAAGAATTATAATCAACAGCACCTGCAGATACTCCAGCCTATTAAAATGAATTAAGATACAGATAAATCAGGAACCTCTTAAGAATTCAACTCATCAGGACATTTTTCAAAGCGGCTTCTCCCCGACTGGGTGTCCTCTGAGCATCTCCTGTTAGGAACAACCGTAGGCTCATCTGATGCCTGACGTGCAGGATCTCCCATCAGGGCAGAGAGCGGCGTTTGACCCGACGCGCACGCTCCTGCCACCACCGGAGACGCGCTGCCCATCTGCTGCTTGAAAAAAATATGAAAATATTTTCCCCCTGTGAATGAGGCCCTTCTGATGCACGGCCCAGCGAAACAGCTGCATGGGAGAGCGGATGGCAGGAAAGGCACCAGACAAAGCCCTTGAGGCAAGTTTGACCCTCTCTGTGTTACCGTGAAGCTTCCAACATCAGTGCAAAGAAATGGTATTCGTCTTGGTTTTTTTTAAAACCAGGTATGAACACTCAGAAACCACAAAAACGCACACCGGCATTGGATGAAACCATCATGAAACTTGTCAAGATCTGGGTTCCTAGCAGGCATCCATCATTCAAAGTTTCATGTCAGCACAGGCTGAGAAGAGGACGCTCAGAAAAAGCCGCTAATAGATGCCAGTTAAAACAGCAGAGTTAATAAAAATACTCTCTCCAAAGCTTTTCTACAGGGCTTTGAGATTGTCTCCCACACGCAAGGGCAGGATCTGTCCTAAAATGGCACTACCCAATGAAGAGCTGACTTGACTTCTCACCAATTTGGCCTCAACCCCAAAAATACAACCCTACAACAGCAGGAAGAATAAAAAAAACCCAACGTATTTTCCTTCATTTTAATCAACCCTTGTCAGCACTTCTTGTTTATGGTTTGCAACACACTACAGTGCCACGGATCAGCTCTTTGGGGGGTTTGTGTAGCTACACCCCATCGCACGCACAGGACGGTCACTTTTGCACGTGCACGTGCGTAGAAGAGAGACGTGAAGCCGACCCGGGGGGGACTCTGCAGGGACGCCACGGGAAGCCCTCTGAAGGCATTGGGAGCCTTTGGGAGAGCCTTTGGCCCCCACCGGGGAGCACCTCCCGAGCAGTCCACCCCCTCCTCCGCTGTGGCTGCTCCCTGCATCTTCCCAATTGGGGAGGAAAATTTTTCTTCTGCCAGGTAAGCAAGCGGAACCCAATCACAGGATTGGAAAAACAGTAGGGCACATCAATAAAACCAATAAAAATACTGTTTCAAAAAACTGCTGTTATAATTAACTGAAATAAGAGTCTATAAAATGCTACCTCAGAAGAAGCTTGTTAAAGACTGAATATAGGAACTGTAATTTAAACAAACCCTCCCCTTCATGGACCACCTTGGCCCCAGGATGCCCCTCGCTTCTCCCAGCCTCCCGCTGACATCTGGGATGTCTCGCTGCTGGGATCCAGGAGCTTCAGGACTTCTCTGTGCAGAAGAGAGTCGCATCCGAACGTCCCCCACGAAGGCCAAAGCGGGATCTAGTGTCAGCTGTGAATTACAGCCCCGGCCCTGGAACTACCCCGAAATCCCACTGATGTCCTGTGGCAGGAGAGACGGGAGACGCTCGCAGACCATCCTTCTGTCTGAGAGGAGACAGACAAAACCACTTTACATAACTCTGTTTCGGATTGTGCAGAAGTATTTTTTGAGCGTGCTTTCTCTCCTCGCAGAGCCTGGAGACCGCTGTCCTCCGAGCTTTAGGTGCACCTGCATTACAACCCCATTACCTTGTGTACTACACTCATTAATAAATAAGCTTCTCACTTAAGTGCCTTTCTTGTAAATTGGTTTGTTCTGTTCCATATAAATAATATAAATTTCTCTTATCAAGTGTGGCGGATTTTTTTTTTCTTTACCTAGGTACAGGCACTGTAGTAATTTAACCTAAGAAGCAGTTCATGCAACGTGCTTTCTCAACATCCCTTGTCATCAGTCCGTATTTACTACGGCAGCTGCAATATGTTAAATAGTTAGCATAGCGTAAAATAATGTCTTTAATAAGTGGCATTAGTATATTGACCATATGTCAAAAGTAAGAAAAAAAACCCTACTAAACGGCTAGTTATTGTAATTGTATTTTAAAACACTGAGTATTTAATTTGGAATCCCAGCTCTTAAAATGTGCTTTCTGGCAAGGACAGAATAATAAGGCCCTTAACAGTAGAAAAAAAAAAAAATGTACGTTATTATCGCAAATCTCTTTTCCAGATTACTACTACTGCAATAAACAAACCGAATAAAAACTTTAATTGTTTTCATCAGAAATGTTGTCACTGGCTTCGAAAACTGCAGCTTGAAGTTAAAGGATGAGACAATTCAGCTCTTGGCTCCGTGAGGCCGCTGCGGCGCGGGGCCCAGGGATGGGGCAGGCTGGCTGTCCCCCCCACCGCCACCCCGCTGCTCCTCGGCAGCTCTCGCAGGGCAGCAGTGCCTGCTTCTGGACACAGCCAGGCAGGAAAACACTTGGAATTGTCATCAGGCTGTTTTTAAAATTAGTTTGGTAAACATCTATATGAATACAACACACGAGATATACAGAAAAAACAAATAAAGCCTCAAAAAGACAGACCTAACCAGCTGAATGCTAAAACACGGTTTATTTAAATAAGTGTATGGGAAGAAGCAAAGGCAAGCTTAGCAGCTTCTCTTAACCAGAAGATGGTTTACCCTGACGCTTGGTTTATACACCCTGAACTTGGATTTTCGCATCTGTGCTGCTGCACCAGTCTCCCGCCCGTGCCAGCCTCAGCAAATACAACCTGACTTTCCTTCCAGAGGGAATTAACATTTCAAAAGCCACGACACCGAGCCCACCAAACTGGGGGCACCCCTAAATGTAAGCTATGCCAAGCGCTGCTGGGCGTTACTAGTGTCTCAGCACGTGTCCCCACGGCACGAACACCAGCCGCTGAGAAACGCCGACAGTGAGTGTTTGCCAGCGGGTAGCACTGCCCACCTCAGCCTGGGGTCAGGCTGAAACCACCGTCTCCCCTCCCAGGACCAGGCTGGTGGGGATGGAGAGGTCTGGCAAAGACACGGCGAGGATTTAACTGAGGACAACATCCATCTGCCTTCAGGAGTCCTGCCTCAAACCGGGGACGCGCTCTCTGCACCCAACGAGAGTTCTACATTAACCAGGGGACACTGGCATCCCCCGACCATGGAATATAAACGGCACATGGGGCTC